>NC_072835.1:1347500-1572500 GCF_027744805.1 Dunckerocampus dactyliophorus | reverse complement strand
AATAAAGAACCAACTGAGGCTCTGAGTTACAACTATTTACATATGAGCATGTCAACATGTGAAAAATGCCTTGTGATGACGCTACTGAGAACCGCACGCTGTTCACCTTTGACCAGTTTGTATTGTAGTTGTAGTATTCATAACTTCTTTTTTTTTTGGTTTAATTGAAAAATTGCCCCAAATTTGTTGTTTATTTTTGGCAGCAACGAGCCAGGCC
Source organism: Dunckerocampus dactyliophorus (assembly GCF_027744805.1). Classification (NCBI taxonomy): domain Eukaryota; kingdom Metazoa; phylum Chordata; class Actinopteri; order Syngnathiformes; family Syngnathidae; genus Dunckerocampus; species Dunckerocampus dactyliophorus. The sequence continues at coordinate 1,572,283 of NC_072835.1, read as the reverse complement.
TGAATTAATTGCACCCTCTGCTGGTCACTGCCAAGTACTGATCTCTCCAAGGTCTCCAATTGCTCCAAAGTGCAGGTTAACAATAATAATAATAATAATAATAATAATAATAATAATAATAATAATAATAATAATAATATTATTATTATTATTATTATTAACAATAATCTCCTCCCTGAGCAACCACCTCATTGTGGTGGAGGAGTTTGCGTGTCCCGATGATCCTAGGAGCTAAGTTGTCAGGGGGTTTTATGCCCCTGGTAGGGTCACCCACGACAAACAGCTCCTAGGTGAGGGACCGGACAAAGAGTAGCTCAATAGACCTCTATGACGATAAAAAACATTGGGCCACGTTTTCCCTTGCCCGGAAGCGAGACACTGGGGCCCCCCTTTGGACGCAGGCCTGGAGGAGGGGCACGATGGCGTCTGGTGGCCAGGCCTACGCCCATGGGGCCCGGCTGAGCACAGGCTGAAGAGACGACCCCCTCCAATGAGCTCACCACTCATGGGAAGGGCCAAAGGGGTCGGGTGCAGAGTGAGCTGGGTGGCAGCCTAAGGCGGGGACCTTGGTGGTCCAATCCTCAGCTACAGAAACTAGCTCTTGGGACATGGAATGTCACCTCTCTGGTAGGGAAAGAGCCTGAGCTGGTGAATGAGGTTGAGAAGTTCCGGCTAGATATAGTCGGACTCACCTCAACGCACAGCAAGGGCTCTGGAACAGTCCTCTTGAGAGGGGTTGGACCTTGTTCCACTCTGGCTTTGCCAGCAGTGAGAGGCGACGGGCAGGGGTGACAATTCTTGTTGCGCTCCGACTTGTGGCCTGCAAGTTGGAGTTTAACCCGGTGAACGAGAGGGTAGTTTCCCTCCGCCTTCGAGTGGGGGGACGGGTCCTGACTGTTGTTTGTGCTTATGCCAAACAGCAGTTCAGAATACCCACCCTTTTTGGAGTCTCTAGCGGAAGTACTGGAGAGTTCTCCCTCAGGCGATTCCCTTGATTCTGCTGGGGGACTTCAACGCTCGCGTTGGCAGCGACAGTGAGACCTGGAGAGGCGTGATTGGGAGAAACGGCCCCCCTGATCTGAACCAAAGCGGTGCTATGTTATTGGACTTGTCACAGATTGTTGGTAACAAACACTATGTTCAAGCATAAGGGTGTCCACATGTGCACTTGGCACCAGGACACCCTCTGTTTTGGACACTTGGGTGAAGAGAGGGGCGGAGCTGTCAACTGATCACCACCTGGTGGTAAGTTGGCTCCGATGGTGGGGGAGGATGCTGGTCAGACCTGGCATGCCCAAAGGTATTGTGAGGGTCTGCTGGGAACGACTGGCAGAGTCCCCTGTCAGAAGGAGTTTCAACTCCAAACTCCGGGAGAGCTTCCACCATGTTCCCAGGGAGGTGTCAAACATTTAGTCATTAAGGAACATTTAGCTGTAAGGTGGTCAGTGCCTGTCATGGCGGTAATCCCAGAACCCGTTGGTGGACACCAGTGGTGAGGGATGCCGTCAAGATGAAGAAGGAGTCCTATCGGGCCTTTTTGGCTCAGGGGACTCCGTATGCAGCTGACAGGTATCGGCAGGCCAAGCGGTCTGCGGCTCTGGCAGTCGCTGAGGCAAAAATTTGTACATTGGAGGAGTTCGGAGAAGCCATGGAGAAGGACTTCTGGACGGCTTCGAAGACATTTTGGACCACCATTTGGCGTCTCAGGAGGGGGAAGCAGTGCACAGTCAACACCGTGTATGGTGGGGATGGTGTGCTGCTGACCTCGACTCGGGATGTTGTGGATCGGTGGAAAGAATACTTCAAAGACCTCCTCAATCCCACCAACACATCTTCCTATGAGGAAGTAGAGCCTGGGGACTCCACGGTGGGCTCTCCTATCTCTGGGGCTGAGGTTGCTGAGGTTGTCAAAAAGCTCCTCGGTGGCAGGGCCCCGGGGGTGGATGAGATCCGCCCAGAATTCATTAAGGCCATGGACGCTGTAGGTGTGTCTTGGTTGGCAGCATGGCGTGGACATCGGGGGAAGTACCTCTAGATGGGCAGACGGGGATGGTGGTCCCCCTTTTTAAGAAGGGGGACCGGAGGGTGTGTTCCAACTATTGTGGAATCACACTCCTCAGTCTCCTTGGTCAGGTCTATTCAGGGGTGCTGGAGAGGAGGATTCGCCAAATAATTGAATCTCGGATTCAGGAGAAGCAGTGTGGTTTTCATCCTGGTCGTGAAACTGTGGAGCAGCTCTACACTCTCAGCAGGGTCCTTGAGGGTGTGCATGGGAATTTGCTCAACCAGTCTATATGTGTTTTGTGGACCTGGAGAAGGCATTCCACCGTGTTCCTCGAGGAATTCTGTGGGAAGTACTCTGGGAGTATGGGCTATCGGACCAGCTAATTCAGGCTCTTTGTTCCCTGTATGACCCGTGTCAGAGTTTGGTTCGCATTACCTGCAATAAGTCGGACCCATTTCCAGTGAGGGTTGGACTCCGCCAGGGCTGCCCTTTGACAGCAATTCTGTTCATTATTTTTATGGACAGAATTTCTAGGTGCAGCCAGGGCGTTGCGGGGTTCTGGTTTGGTGGCTACAGGATTGAGTCTTTGCTTTTTGCAGATGATGTGCTCCTGCTGGCTTCATGGAGCCGTGAACTTCAACTTTCACTGGATCGGTTTGCAGCCGAGTGTGAGAATCAGCACCTCCAAGTCCGAGTCCATGGTTCTCGCTCGGAAGAGGGTGGAGTGCCACCTCCGAGTCGGGGATGAGATCCTGCCCCAAGTGGAGGAGTTTAGGTACCTCGGGGTCTTGTTCACAAGTGAGGGAAGGATGGAACGCGAGATTGACAAGCGAATTGGTGCTGCTTCTGCAGTGATGTGGTCTCTACATCTCTACATTTGATAGGAACAGATTATCTCTGAATTTAAGTAAAACTAAAATAATGCTATTCGGTAATAGCAGAAAGGATACGTACGACCAAATACAAATTAATGGAACGGATATTGAAAAAGTGGAAGAATATAAATTCCTTGGGGTTGTAATAGATGAAAAAATGAGTTGGAAATCTCATATTAAATATATACAACAAAAGGTGGCGAGAAATATCTCAATATTGAATAAAGCAAAATATGTTCTTGACCAAAAATCACTCCACACTCTGTACTGTTCCTTAGTATTAGCATATCTAATGTATTGTGTGGAGATATGGGTAATAATTACAAAAGCAATCTTCACTCACTCACTGTACTGCAAAAAAGATCTGTAAGGATCATTCACAATACCAAGTATAGAAAACATACAAACCCTCTATTTTTAAAATCGCAGATATTAAAATTCGCAGATTTAGTACACTTTCAAATCGCTAGAATAATGTTTAAAGTTAATAACAACTCGTTACCCAAAAACCTCATACAGTATTTCTCAATCAGAGAGGAGAAATATGATCTTAGTGGAAAATTAAACTTAAAACATTTATACGCGAGAACTACGCTGAAAACCCACAGCATTTCCGTGTGTGGAATTAAATTATGGAACGGATTGAGTAAGGAACTAAAACAATGTACAGAGATGAGCAAATTCAAAAAACAATGCAAGCAGTTGATGTTTGCTAAATACAAGGCAGAAGAGTCCTGATTGTTCTGTCAGGTTTGTTATGTTTTTATTTTTGTGGTTTATAAAAAAAATGTTCTTTATTTATTTATTTATGAATTATTGTTATTGTTATTATTATTATTAATGTATATGTATATATATATTTAATTTAAAAAAAAAAAAAATTTTGGGGGGGGAGGGCTGTCTTACCGTTATCTATTATGTATTATCCTGACTATCACAGAAAACACGACATGGAATGCAGGAAGTGAACAACAAGTACTGTACTAGATGTAGAATGGATGGGGGGTAGGATTAAATAAGCTTTGCTTCTTCCTACTTCATTTGGACATGTGGAACTGTCAAAGAATGATTCATGAGATGTATTCCATTGTAACCTTCATGTTCAAATAAACTAAACCAAACCAAACCAAACCAAACATCAGTCTGTTGTGGTGAAGAGGGAGCTGAGCCGAAAGGCAAAGCTCTCAATTTAGCAGTCGGTCTGCGTTCCTACCCTCACCTATGGTCATGAGCTTTGGGTAGTGATTGAAAGGACAAGATGGCGAGTACAAGCGGCCGAAATGAGTTTTCGCCGTAGGGTGGCTGGGCTCTCCCTTCGAGATAAGGTGAGAAGCACTGTCATCCGGGAAAGACTCTGAGTAGAACCGCTACTCCTCCGCACTGAGAGGAGCCAGATGAGGTGGCTTGGGCATCTGGTCGGGATGCCTCCCGGTTGCCTCCCTGGGGAGGTGTTCAGGGCAAGTCGACCAGTCGAAGACCTCTGGGAAGACCCAGGACACGTTGGAGAGACTATGTCTCCCAACTGGCCTGGGAACGCCTCAGAATCTGCCGGGAGGAGCTGGACGAAGTGGCCGGGGAGAGGAAAATCTGGGCCTCCCTGCTTAGGCTGCTGCCCCCATGACCTGATCTCGAATAAGCAGTACAAGATGGATGGATGGATAATAGTTTGGTTTGGTTTGGTTTGGTTTAGTTTATTTGAACATGAAGGTTACAATGGAATACATCTCATGAATCATTCTTTGACAGTTCCACATGTCCAAAAGGAGTAGGAAGAAGCAAAGCTTATTTAATCCTACCCCCCATCCAATCTACCTCTTGTACAGTACATGTTGTTCACTTCCTGCTTTCCATGTCATGTTTTCAGTGATAGGATAACACATAATAGATAACGGTGAGATAGCCCTCCCCCCGAAAAAGAAAGAACATTCATAATAATGATAATAATGATGACCATACTAAATAAATAAATAAGAACAAAGCTTTTTTTTTTTTTAACACAACAAAGAAAATAAAATAAATAAATAAATAAATAAATAAAAAATAAAATTTCATTAATAAAAAAAAATAAATAAATAAAATAAAATAACAAACCTGACAGAACAATCAGGACTCTTCTGCCTTGTATTTGGCAAACATCAACTGCTTGTATTGTTTTTTGAATTTGCTCATCTCTGTACATTGTTTGAGTTCTTTACTCAATCCGTTCCATAATTTAATTCCACACACGGAAATGCTGTGGGTTTTCAGCGTTGTTCTCGCATAGTAATAATAATGATGATAATAATACAAAATTGGTGAATCCATTTATATATTGGTTAATTCCATCATGCATGAGTGGAAATAAATCATAAATTAGTCGAACACTAATGATCGAAAATGTATTGTGTCACTGTAACAAAAAATACAACGGAAGTGGATACTGAGGCTCAGAGCTAACACCATTTGCATAAAAAAAAAAAAACACCAAAATGAAGCAAGTCCATCCAAATGCCACTTGTTGCTGATAATACACTGTGGGGTGATATTGTAAACATATTGACCAACTAACTTTGCCAGCCTAGGGAACCCCACTCCATCCACTGCTGAGCAGCCTGTTGATGGTATCGCAATATAGTAATCCTTCCTTTATGGCAATTAATTGGTTCCAGACCCGACCGATTCCTTATTTATAAATGGAATATTTTCGGAGTTAAAGCAGAGGAAACCTGTTTACGACCTTCTAAATACACTTTTAGCATTATTGCAGCCGTCTAGACATGAACTAACACCCCTATAGTCACCTTTACACTCATCAATCGCAATAGAGAAAATAAGAAATAAATTAACCTTATGCTTGTGTGTTGCTGTAAATGTGTTCCGATGCTAGGGGAGCTGAGTGGGGGTGCGGACAGGAAGTTATGAAAAAACGCAAAATTCTAAGTGCTGAGTGGTGAAGGGTTACTGTATTTACAAAAAAACCTTGCAATTGTTTCAGTTAAACCGGCCCGCAAACAGAGTACGTTTGCTTGCAGTTGTTACATCAGCCCATTCCGGCAGCAAACTAGTTAATTGTACCCTCTACTGGTTTCAGCCAAGTACTGACATCCTTCCACTTAACACAGCAGGAAGGCAGCCTGCAGGGCAATAGGGCGCCTTAGAAGAAAAGCCGTTACCTTCAGGGCCCGCTGGAAAGTGCTGATGGAGAGCAGAGCCAGGTCCTGCTGCTCTTCGGCGTACCTCACCAGGTACACATACAACAGCTTCTTCAGCTGCCAAAGACAACACGTTGACAACATAAGAACCAGGACGACCTTCCTTGAGCCGTTTATTATTTCAAGAGGAAGACAGAGATTCGCTGTTCCTGTTCTGCGCTGCACACTTTGCACCCAAATGCTGTTTCAGTACACATTTAATAAAGTGGGAAACATTTAGTCCTGTGGTGAGGACCTTCTGGCTTCCAGCCCCTCACGTTTTGTCCTGCTCTCAAGAGTGAAGCAGCGAGGGAACCAAAAAAAAGTTGATGAAACCCCGAAAGAAGCTGTCATGAAAAATAACGACTTGCATAACAAGCTCATTTCAGGTGGAGGACAGGCGGAAGGTTACACTTTGAAGAGTAATCGGCGCTGTACTTCCAATATTGACACTTGCAGGTTCTCCATCATCATTTTGGTCATTACTGGTGGAATTATTGCTCACCATAAAGTCTGTGGTCACACAACTAACTTGAAAATTGATTGCTAGGAGATTTTAAGAAGCACAAAGAAATGTATGTTGTGTTTTTCCTGCTCCAGGGTGCCACCTATAGTTGCAATCCTACTTTCAAGCCGCTACGGCAGGGGTTGATACTCAAGTCGTCTTGTGTGTTCAGGGGGCCAGATTTTCAGAAAGCCAGAGGTCAAGGGGAAAGACGTCTCCCTTCAGTCGCTGTTGTTATTATTTTGTATATAATGTCAATTCATTGGCTCTGCTATAGCTTTTACCTGAGCAAATGGCTAATTTAGTCATAAATAAATTCATAAAGATCCTCTCTCATGGGAGGGTGTGGCCTGGTGTCTTCCTGCTCCCCGGCGGTCCGCGCTCTCCGCGCCTGGGTTCTGGATCGTATGTGGGGGGGGGGGGTGCCCTCTATTAATATATATGTATTTTTTTTTTTTTTTTTACAATGATGTGCATTACAGTACTTTTCATTCTGTTCACTATCATGGATAATCATTTCATTACTACAATTATGTGTGACTGTTTCAATGCAGTATTATCATTGTGATCACTATCATAGTTCATCATTTCATTACTACAATTATGTGTGACTGTTTCAATGCAGTATTGTCATTGTGATCACTATCATAGTTCATCATTTCATGACTACTATTATGTGTGATTGTCATTGACAGCTTTGTCATTGTGGTTGTTGATATTGTTTTGTCCTTTGTCCTTATGTCCCTGTTCGTCTTTATAGTTGTCACAGACATTTATTTGCTGATGTCGTTCTGTATGTTTCTGTTGTTCTGTCATTATTGTTGTTGTTGCTGCTGTTGTCCTTGTCTCTTGTCTCTCTTTTTTTGTTTTTGTCCCCCTCTTGTTCCCCCCCCGTTTCCTTTTCTCTTCTTCTCTGTCCCCTCCTGCTCCGGTCCGGTCGCTCCTAATGTGCTTTATAACAAGCATCAAGGTCGAATAAATTTTGTATGACAGGGGAAGTGTATATCACACTTCTCCCTGGCAGAGTAAATCTGTTGAGCACTTGACGGTATTTAGATCTACAATTCTATCTGCTTTTAAGGCTGGACAGAACAGGGGGAAAAAAAAAAAAAGATCCTCTCAATCTGTCTCCTCCTGGGAGCCACATTTTCTCATGGTTATTAAGTGGTGACCCCCTTTTATAAAAAGGTAACGGCTCGCTTTCACATCTGGTAGGATAGGTTTTGCCTGTGGAGACTGCATTTAGAGGTGAAAACAACAAGAAAACCAGAGTGCAGTGCATGGGTGAAAAACTAGCAATTGTGAATCTGAGAGAAGATGGAAAATCAATCAGAAGCGTGTGCTAAGTAACGGACATAGAACAGGCAGACCAAGAAAAACATCACAACACAGAGAGACCCTAAAGCAGGGGTGTCAAACTTGTGCCATGGAGCGCCGAGACACTGCAGGTTTTCTTTCCAGCCAGTCACTAAAGCAGGTGATTTTAATGATCAACACCTTCAGCTTGAGGGAAGGAGCTCATCAATTAAATCACCTGCTGAAGAAACTGGTTGGAGAGAAAACCTGCAGCGTCTCAGCCCTCCAGGGCACCAGTTTGACACATGTGCCTTAAAGCAACAGTTAGTGACATGAGCAACAACCCGCAGAGGGCGGGAGTGAAGGTATCACCATCTGATCTCCATAGATGCCATGAAGTACACAGACCAGCCTCAAAAGTAGCATACCTCAATGTTCTTACTCGCCACGTTCTTCACCACGGCGGGGAACAGCTCAGATGCATTCTTTCCTTTGGCGATCAGCTGACAAAGAAAAATCTTACCACTTTAGCTTTTATTGTTTATATATTACATCGTAAAAATTTTTTTTTTTAACTCATTCTGTACTCACCCCAACGATCCTTTTCATGGCCTCCAGTTTCAGCGATTCCTTGTTGCTCTCCAGCATTTCTTTAAGGTCTTCATTCCTGAGGGCAGAAGGAGAGTAAATACTCGTACTCAAGCAGTGATTCGCAAGCGGCGTGCCGCAGCACAAGAGATCAGACAAATGATCCCACTTCACCAAATTGGTCTTAAAATTATGATTCATTCAGTACAAGTAACGTGTCTCTGCTCATCTGTGTAAACATGCAGTCATGGAAAAATGATTAGCGCACCTTTGTTTCTTCAGGTTGTTGATCCATTTTAATGCCCGCTACAACTAAAAGGTACATTTGTTTGGACAAATATAATGATGATAACAAATATAACTCATAAGAGGTTCATTTAAGAGCTGATATCTAGCAACGTCCATGCTTTTTTTGATAATAACCAAAACCAATTATAAAGTTTCTTATATGAATAGCTGTAGCATTGTACTGCCCAAAAATGTAACTTTTATGGGCTATTTTTGTTGTCATTGTTATATTTGTCCAAAGGAAAATGTACCTTTAATTGTATCAGGCATTCAAATGAACAAGAAAATGAAGAAACAAGGGTGCTCGAATCATTTTTTCAATGACTGTATAGTGACAGGCTGAGCAATTACATGTTTCTCCACTAGATGGCAGAAGGTACACAATTACAGTAATCCCTCCTTTATCATGATTAATTGGTTCCAGCCAAGTGAATTTCAGCAAAATAGGATTACTTACTTATAAATGGAATATTTTCATAGTTAGAGTATATAATCATGTTAAAAAGCATATTTAAAAAGGTGGAAAACATGATTTGTTTGACTTATAAGTCTTATTTTCTCTGATTATGTCTACTACATCGGGTAATAGTAGTAAAAGTTGAAAGGTGACTGTAGGGGTGTTATTTCATGTCTAGAGGGCTCTAATGTTAAAAAGTGTATTTAGAAAGTGGTAAACAGGTTTTCTATGTCTTATATCTCTTATCATGTCCACTATATTGGGTAATGAGAGGGTAAAAGGTGACTATAGGGGTGTTAGTAATGTCTGGAGGCCTCTAGTAATATTAAAAGCCACATTTAGAAGGTCATAAACAGGTTTTTATGCTCTATAACTTTGAAAATATTCAATTTATAAATAAGGACTCCTACTTGGCAGAAAATCACAGTCGGGTGTGGAATTAACCGCCAGAAACGAGGGCTCACGCTACTTTCTTTGCTGATTTCGGACCGATAGCCATTGCCCCTCCATTTTATTTATTCGCTGAATCGCAGCACAACAATTTTCAATTTTCCCAAACTTCCAAATGTGATGACATCCAATTTTCACACAGGACATAACAACTACAGAAATAGTCTGGTCCAGGGTCAAACTGTTACATCATGAAATCTTCATGTGTGAGGTTCTGTGCGTATATTCTCAACATTTCAGGAGGTTCCACTGTAGCTGGCGAGGAATCAGCCGTTTGTCCTCGCCAGTCAACGCTTCACTCATCGACCGACAAGAGTGTGAAACTTCCACACGGGCAACATCTGTGTCAGCCTCTCCGATAAGACGCAGTACGCGTGGACGGGACGGCAAAAGAGGAGCCTGACCCAACCAAATAACAGCAACAACAACAACAATAGAGTCACCACGGCAACAGCGTGACTCATTCCAATGCTCATTCCTTAGCTAATGCTAACGCTGTCACACAGTGCAGGAGCTTTGTATACCTGCACAATGTTCTCTCTTCTGCTCAGGAGATCATTCCCCAGCAGTGAACTGACTGACAATGCTGACTTCTTATGCACAAACATTCCTCAGCAGAACCAATCCAAACACCCCACACCGCAAGGATGTTTGCCTACCATGCACCAAAAATGGAAAAATAATACCATCTAAATGATGGTCTTTAAAAAAAAAAAAAACACTGTAATTTTCCTCATAAAGTACATTTAGTGAAATGTGATACAGCAGCAAAGGTTAGCTGACTAATGGGACATGTTTTTCACTCTAAGATCTCATGAATTGCCATCTAGTGATCTAGTTAGGTGTGCTAAAGACTTTTATTGCCTTTTGTTTGTTGCTTTTGCACAAACTACGTAACAGTTGTGCACAAAACTAGGAAGTTAGGCACATTAGCCACGTGTTTTTTTCCCCAACTTTTTTCTGCATTCTTAACTCCTCTGTAAATAGTGCGTGATCTTAATGATGGTCTCCAGTATACTGACTGCCATGCTGGTGAAAGACGTGATAGTAGGTGGCCTCAGCAGTGCAGTTTCCCATCTTAGAAGACAATGGAGTCGTACCCGTCGTTGCGCGCCTTCTTGGCCCCACCGGCGTGGAGCGTCAGGGCCCGTTCTTCCTGACTCAGCCCTGCCTTCAAAGACAGCTGCAGGTGCTCGGCCGACGTCAGCGCCGTCCTGACGGCGCCGGCGGCCTCCGAGCGTAAAGACAACAAGTTCACGTCCATGCAGCCGTCCGTCCAGGAGACCAAGATCTTCTGGCTGGAGGAGGGTGTTCCTTCTGGAGCCCCGAGAGAGTACATCCAGACAAAGTAAGTTGAGCTTCTGCCGCTGCTTGAGGCTGTGTGCGCTGCTGCTCTCCCGGCTTTGTTTGCACTGTGTGTGCTTCCAAACTGTCACAAGGGTGAAGAAACACTCACTGCTCCCTTCCTCTTTATTTGCTAAATGAAGTCACAAGATCCTGTCAGCTTGTCATTCTGCTGCCTTGCTTCTTCTTCTGCAGGCGGTCCATGACTCACAAACGTGATTCCTTGCGACTTCTGCCCTATGACTCCGCCTCCTGCCGGTCTCTGATCACTCACACCCCTCCAGAGGTAAACATGAGGGCCTTATCTGCTGCCGAGGCTGAACACTGAGCTACTTTTCATCACCTGGGCTGCACCACAAGGACCCAATCATCGAAAGAATGTCAGGAAGCACCCGGGAACATGAATGCAGTGTTTGTGTTTGAAACCTCTCATGATGTTGTGCTGAGGAGGCTCGGAGATTTTAGACATTTATTCATTAGCTACCGCCAGGCCAAACAACACTGGCATTAACAACTGTGGCTGTAGGCAACCTCCTGATGTGTTTTTTTTATTTTATTCATTCATTCTTTGCTCCTTATTGCTATTACAACATTGGTTCTGATGCTGCTGTGTTACCACTTGCCACTTCCTCATGCACTCCAAATCTTTATTAAAGTTACAAAAAAAGCTGTTATATATACACACACAGTCATCCCTCGCTATATCGCGGATTTTCAGAAGTTTTTCGTGGTCTATTATTCATCAAAACATAAGTCATATATAGTATTCTGGCCACTAGGCGGCGGTAATGTAACATGGATGAGACATCCATCCTTATTACATTACCCTACCTTGCACTCCATGTAGCCAGCCATGGATGCTGAGTGAAAAAAGGTCCTCCTCCCATTCCGTGTGGAAGTGGTAAGTTCGTGGCTTCTTACTTTGTCCTCCTTCTCCACTCTGTTTGAAACCATTTTAAAAGAAATACATTCGAGGCAAACTGGTTAGTTCGCTAGCTTGCTATCTAGCAGCCATCTAGAGCTAGAGTAGCATAATAGTTGCGCAATTCAGTGTAAACAATGAATAAGAGGCGTGTAAAGGTGACTATAGGGGTGTTATTTCATGTTTACAGGGCTCTAATAATGCTACAAACGTACTTAGAGTGTAATAAACAGGTTTTCTATGGTCTACCTACTAACTACAGTATATTTATTCATCACAGTCGGGTCTGGAACCAATTAACCACTATAAACCAGGGACGACTGAAGTGAGTTTTCACATAACAAAAATATCTATAGCTTTAGGCAGTGGTCCCCAACCCCCGGGCATTTGGGTCATTTGGTACCGGGCCGCAAAGAAAGAAGAAATAATTTCTATGATTTAAAAAAAATGTTTTATTTTGAAAAGTGGCCGGATTCTCTCTGTTACATCTGTCTCACTTGACGCATGTACATTGTGGGTGTGCTAACTTTATCTCATGCCGCACAGATAGACTACTACTGTATTTGTACCTCATATTTGATGTAAATGCTGATACTTTGTGGGAATGCATGAAGGTAAGTTTGGATGACTTATTGAGTGCTAATGTGCACATTTGTCTCAAGGTAATTCATGCTAGCACTGCCTTTTAGCACACACGTCAAACAGCCATGTCATCATCTCTCTGGAAAAACTCCAGGCGTGAACTGGTGGATGGTGGGTCGGCATTCATTTTGTGCTTTTAGTTTGCTGTTATTCATGTCTCAGTTTTACACAATACATAAAAAATATGATAAATATGATAAATATGATAAATTAGATCGCTATAATGTACGACCCCCCCCCCCGGAGATTTGCAAGCCGGTCCGTGGGTCAAAAAACGTTGGGGACCTCTGGCTTTAGGTCCATAAACACCCCATTTATGGCAGTCATGAATAAAATAATATACACCCATCAATATAAACATTAAACCTTTCCATTCATATGGATTTCATGTCATTTTCTTAGTTCAACTGCATGAACTTCAGTAAAGACGATAAAAAGTCCATTGCCCTCTAGCGGCAGAAAGGTGACGTGACAACAGATTGCTGTGAACGTAGTGAAAGCAAAGCAAACACATCACTAAACAAATCACACTCAAATCTTTGGCTAAATCCTGTTTATCTAGTTTAGTTGCAGTAATAATTAATAACAACACGAAAACAGTGAAATTGATCCGAAATGAAATCCGGCAAACGCATAATTTAGCTAATCTTTGCACGCCTTATTGCACAGTTCTTGACATGGATACATCACAACATATAATAGCAAGCCCTAGATACCGTGCTGTGTATAGCAACCGGAGTATGCGCTATGATCTTCCATACTCCATGTCATGACAACAGTGCTTTGCTTGTCTGAAGTTAGGTGAGTGTTTTGGCGTAAGACGGGTAGTTTGTTGTTTGATAGCATCATGTATACAGAAACTGTCATTCATAAGTGTCATGCTATTAGGAAGCACAACAACATTGTGTGAACGCACGTTACGATTGAGTTAGCCAGCATAAGAGTTCATAACTATGAAATGAAAAATCGTCTCGACTTTACACATTTGACACAAGTTGAGCGGCTAACTGTTGCTGGCTAGATTGATGGGCTTGCACCGCTGGCTGCTAAAACGCCTGTCAACGTGGCGCACACGTTTCTAGCACTGCACACAAAGTTTCATGTGAAATGTTAACTTACTTTTTGAAGTCAGCGCTGAAAAGCCCGAAGGCTGCCCCGGTGGTGGAGGAGGCGGTGGCAGCCGGGGTGCTCTCCTGGCCAGCCTCCACGGCAGCCTCCGCTCCTCCTTGGTCGTTGTACAAAGCATTCGTCGACATGTTCCGCTTTTAAACAATTCCTACCCAAAAGCGAAGCGGTTTGACTTCACTCGCAAATCCACGAAATGCCAACTATATGTTCCGGTTAATTCGATGTGGCTTCTGCCGTGAAAACTGCTGCAGGGGGAAACTTCTCTGAGATTTTCGTCCAACTTATTTTAACTCTCAGTACCGGAAGTGAGAGCTGGAGTTGGTGTCACATGACAGAGGGTTGCACTATCGACATAGCTCGTGCCTGACTAGAAGCAGTGAGCCTGTGGTTTCCAGAATTACTCGCCATCTTGTAATTGTATTTCTATGATGACAGGTTAGAAGACGGCATTATACAAACATGTGACACCTTTTTGAGTAGTTCTTCAGATAGCCTTACAGCCAGAGGTTTACTCAAATTTGGCCTTATATACCAATTTGAACTACAACAAATAAGGTTCCTTAGATTTTTTTTTTTAAATCAAAGCGACACTGAACAAAGATACTTGATACGTGGGTACCATCCGACAGCTGCTGCTCTTTATATACAGTAAGTAATGAAAGAGGTTTATTATAAGCGTTCAACTTGTTTCAATGACTTTGCTGCTAAATATGGGTGTGTTTATTACCTGCATGCACTTATGAATATGCACTCACTTTAAATGTTAGTTAATATATAGAATTGTTTTGAGATTGTTTATTTCAGAAGTGCTTATATTTTACGATATTATCCTGCACTAGCTTTTTAACGATTGTACCTTGTCTTTATATGTGGTTTCTTGTATTTCACTTTATTGTATTTTTTGTACCTGGTATTTATATGTACTCTCTTGTATTTGCATTGCACTTTATTGTATTTTTGTATTGTATTTTATGATGTGAGGACTGCAGATGGAAATTAGCTCTGAGCTAAATCTGGTGCAGACATCTTTTTAATGAAACTGCACACTGTCCTTAATAAACAAAAAAAAACAACAACAGAAAAAAAGAGTATACTGATATTGTCAACATAGACAAGCGTAAAGATCTCTGATTCCAGTACATACCGTTTAAGGTGGCTTTCATTTTTACAAATATAATTTTTAATAGTAGACCCAACACAGAACAAGTTAGTTAATTCTTGTAGAATAACCGAGAAAGCATTTCAGAATAAAATGTAACATTGAAAGTTTGACGAAATGTACCACTTCCGCATTTGTCCAGATTATATTACACTCACAGAGTGTCGAGTGGCGGTTAGTCTCTCGTAGGTAGTGTCTCTGAAGACAGTGTTACACGGTTAGCGCTGGACTTTTCCTAAATGTGTCACCGTTTGTAGTGTGCCGGGAAGGATTTTGTTTATTTACGCAGTGTGTCGTAAATTACATATATAATCCGATCCAGGTAGCACAATGTCGGCATACGACAGGAACCCCTTCGCGGACCCGGAACTCAACCATCCGTTTCAGGTAAGGCTTGGAAGCTAACAATAACATATCTGATGCTAAAATAGCCACATTAGCATTGCTACCACTTGCACTATCCAAACAGCGTTGCTGCTTTGACGCCCACGTCCTGTTTGCAGCTGTGATAAAAAAGCTGCTTGAAGACAAAAGAAGAGGCAGGAACTCACAGTTTACTCGTTTACTCAGGCTTGGACAACATTATTGTGTGAGTTTATTGTGTCTTTCAATGACACACCATGAATATTTTTATGTTAGATAGACCTTGATCCGTCATTTATGCTGTAAATCCGTCCTTCCTACTGCAGACTAGCGAACAAGATGTTATTCTGATTAAATTATGGCTTCATTAAATAAGGGTGATGCTTGAATATCGCTTAAGATAGTAATGTTGGCCATAAAAACTCTTTCAAACATTTGTAAATGACAACTGATGATTTATGTGTAGATAGACACCTCCCAGGACTTATTGTACCATTAACTTACCTGAAGACGTCACAGCTTTCAAACAAAGCGTGAAAAGAAGTTAACCACTGGTAATTGTAGAAACAACAATAAGACGAGTTGAAAGTGAAAGCTGCATGATTCAGCCAAAAAAAGAAAAGTCTTTAATGGATGCAATGACATTCGGCGTGCCTCGTCGGCCGGGGCAGTGGAGCCAACTCGCCCTGGCCGACGACGTGTTGGCTGTCATGCTGACGACGGTGCAGCCTGAGTCCTCGAGTAAAATGGTGTTTTGTGCATGATGAAGCTCGTTAAGTAAAAACAACAAAATGAGATCGCATGTTGGTGCATTTTGTTTGCGCATCGCACAAGATGACATTTCAGCGAACATCAGACGATGTTCCTGAGTGTTATGCTTTTTATTTGGCAGAATCTTTTTTACAAAAATAGCCTCTTAATGAGCATGGCAACGTCTGGTCAAAAAAAACATGGGTGTGAATGAACAGCTGCGGCTGTAGGCAACTTACTGATGTTGCTTTTTTTTTATTACCTCCACAAAATGGCATTACCGTTATTACAACATTGGTTCTGTTGCTGCAGTGCCGTACAATATACTTCATGTGGTCAAAGAGGGGATTTCCTTTCCACTTTCTCATGCACTCCAAACCATTATTGGAGTTAAAAAGTATACATAGTTATGAGTTTTTACATTATTCTGTTTGTTTTATTATTTTAAATAAACGTTCTCGTGTTGGTGGCCTGGTTTCCACATGCGTGCCACGTAAATTATTCACACCCTCCTCGCTTTAACACACTGACACGGTGAACGCGAGCCCTCCAGGCCCGCCGTGGCATGTGCCCGAGGAGGAGCGGTGCTCGCGTGGCATATGCTAGCATGGCGGTGCCATGTGCAAGCGAGCCCCCCCCCACCTCGGGCGCATGCCACACAAAGTGCCCACCCCGTCAACTGGCTCTCGGCCCACTTTCTCCACAAACGAGGCCAGCGAGTCCCCATGACAATATTGGAAGGATGGAAGGATGAATGCTGCTGCAGTACGGAAAGATTAAAGTTTCACAGCGAGGCAGTGTGAATTATGTAGGAGGCCGGTCTGGTGACAAGCTGCAGCCTGCGTGCATGCATGAATGCGTGTGCGTGCGTGCGTGCGTGTGTGTGTAATAGAGTGAGGGGGTATCAACAGGGAAGAGAGGAATGCTCCCCGGCATCACTTGGGAGCAAAGTGGTGCACTGACGGCTGATGCTAGGCTAGTGTGCATCAAGCTGGGAGATGGGAAGCAAGGTAGCGTAGCATGAGGACGTGTTGCATTTGTTGCTTCCATTCACTGTCTTGGACTTCTCTTAAAACAGGCTGTGTGCCACACACGCGTTCATGGACACCTTTCAATTCCAGACGACACGGGGACCCAGCCTGGCGGACTCATAAAGTCCTCTTTCCACTTTGTTGCAGGATTCGTCGGTGACACAAGCAAGACAGACGGCTGCGGCGACGGCAGCGTTAGACGAGTACAATCCCTTCACCGACTCCAAAACGGTGAGTTTTTTTTTCTTTTTGGCATTCCGGTTGCTAATCTTAAATCTTAAAAGTTATGGCTACACAATCTGATGGCGTCCACTACGAGAGCTGTGGAAAAGAAATCCGACAAGTTCACAAGACTAAACGAGGTTGTAGACCACCTCACACCCCACTGGGCATCTTCTGGTTTTAAAGTCAAACAATGCAAGTTTATTTTCAAATCAATAATTCTGGTATAAGTAATGATAATAAATAATATGATATAATAATGATGATATAGACATACAGTATATAGTTAGAAAGTATATACGTAGAGATGGTTGCCACTACGACCACTTGATTTTTTTTTTTTTTTTTTTTTTTTTTTTTTGCAAATCTTGACTTTTTGAAGAGATGCGTTGGTGACAGTGTCACACGTTTGCCCGTTTAGACAACAATGGCGGCCAAGCCCGGCGTTCCCACGCAGCCCGCCATCATGAAGCCCACAGAGGAGCCTCCGCTCTACTCGCAGCCTCGGACACAGGTAGCACACCACCACCATCTTTCACCTGCGATGCATGTTGGGCTCACACGAACTCTGACCTCCGCAGGGCGCTCCGGAACCGCCACCGCCGCCGACAGGGGGCGCCGGCGAGCTGCTGAGGAGGCAGGAGGAGCTGGAGAGGAAGGCTGCAGAACTGGACCGACGAGAGCGAGAGATGCAGTCGCTCTCTGCCTCTGGAGGTCTGCCTGTATCTATGTCTACACGTCCATATTTCTATCTGTTTCACTTCTATGTGGATATGGACAGTCAGCGTGCCTTTTTTACTCTTGCAAATAAATTCATCTATTTCTATCTGTCTATCTATCTATGTGTGCGTGCGTGCGATGCAGGCAGGAAAAAGAACTGGCCCCCGCTGCCAGACAAGTTCCCGGTGGGTCCGTGTTTCTACCAGGACATCACGGTGGACATTCCGGTGGAGTACCAGAAGACGGTGAAGATCATGTACTACCTGTGGATGTGTGCGTGCTTTTCCAACTTCATGACAACTAGCAGACGTACCGTAGCAGCAGCAGCAGCCACAGGCACCATGTGACTGACGCATGGTGGGATCACACGGTGCGGCCGTGCGGGCCAGTCATGTGTTCTGCTGGCCGCGTCACATGACAGAGTTGAAACAGCAAGTTCATGTCACATTTCACAGCGCGGCGATGTCGAAGCGATGTGTTAGGCACAGCAGATGAGTAGTGTGTCACAAAAGGTCCTGGAAGGTACATACCAAAGTGTCTTTGTCCTCCAGTCCACACGGGGACGCTGCTGGCCAACCTGGTGGGCTGCCTGGCCTGGTTCTGCGTGGACTCGTCACGCGGCATGGACTTTGGCATGGCCATCCTCTGGTTCCTGCTCTTCACACCTTGCTCCTTTGTGTGCTGGTACCGGCCCGTCTACGGAGCCTTCAGGTGGGTGACGCTCATCCGAGCGTCCTTCCCTTCGTGCGTCGCTCATTTTCTTTCCTTCTTCTCTTTGGCCACAGGAGTGACAGCTCCTTCAGCTTTTTTATTTTCTTCTTCGTCTACGTCTGCCAGGTGGGCGTCTACGTTGTCCAAACCGTGGGCTTCACCGGGTGGGGCGCATGGTAGGAACCCTTTTAGAAGACGCGTATGCTCGCCGCTCGCAACATGAAACACAAACATGCTCGTAGAAGACGCCGTTCTGCACGCGCTGCACTACTTTGTCATGATGTCCATAATACAGTATGTCTCTCTGGGGGTCGTTCACATCCAATCATGTCTTTTGATAGACGCCACACCTCTCCAGTTCATGAACATTCTGTCCTATCGTGATTGACTTTTACACGGGAAAAAAGTTCCACATTGTATCACTCTTGAATCATTATTAGGTATTTTATCAGAGGAAAATACCATCACATATTCAACAAATATCATAATATACAGTATATCAGCATCATCATCATAATATACAGTATATTATTTTTGTTGTTGGCTATTTATTTGGTTGCCTGTTTATAACTACTTATTCATTATTAAAATAAATAAATATAGATATAGATATAGATATAGATATAGATATAGATATATAGATAGTCAGTACCAGGACAGAAATGCAGCTAATTAAATAAAATAGATTTGTTTCATTATATTCAGAATTACATTGCTACATTTTTCAGACTTAAAAAAAATTGCTATATTTTTAGGATAGTTTAAAAACACTTAATTACAAAATAAAATATATATTTTGTTAGAGTAAAATGCATTTCTTTAACATTTTATGGTTTTTAAAAGGTACAAA
The DNA here is from genome assembly GCF_027744805.1 of Dunckerocampus dactyliophorus. Classification (NCBI taxonomy): domain Eukaryota; kingdom Metazoa; phylum Chordata; class Actinopteri; order Syngnathiformes; family Syngnathidae; genus Dunckerocampus; species Dunckerocampus dactyliophorus. The sequence continues at coordinate 1,552,807 of NC_072835.1, read as the reverse complement.
ATATTATTTTTGTGTTTTCTTGCTAAATGTATTTTATTGAATATTTGTTAGTCTAATTAGAAAATAAAAATGTTTAAATGATTTTGTTTAAAACATTTCAAAAAAACATGTATGAATATTTGTATCATACTTAAATAATTATTAAATATAGCACATACTTGTATAATTCAAATAAAATGTTCCCATGTTTAATGTGGCATAGACATGCATGTATGGAAACAAAATACAAGTGTATTTTATTATATATATATATATATTTTTTTTTAAGTACAAAATATTACATTTTAAATATTTTCACTGTTTTTTTTCATTTTGTTACAAAATTTATTTTCTTGAATATTTAAATCTTTAATTATAAATTAAAAATGTTTGTAATAAAAAAAATGAAATAATTAGAAAAAATATAATAAACTAAATCAAATGTTTAACATGGCCATCGACATGCATGTTGGAAATAAAATACAAATGTATTTTATTAGATATATACTGTATATTATATATTTTTTAAAATGTACAAAATATTAGATTTGAAATATTTTTGCTTTTTTTAACGTTTCTAATTTTATTGAATATTTGTTAAACATTTAATTTAAAATAAAAAATGCTTAATTGATTTTGTTTACTTAAAAATATATCAAATAATTGTGTAATTAAAATCTTGTTTGGAAATAAAATAGTATGGTATATCATTATGTATATTTTGTTTAAGTAGAAAATATTAGATTTTAAATATTTGAAATACCGTTTGTTTTTTACATTTTGTTACTGAAATTTATTGTTATAAAAATCGATTTCAATAATTAGAAAAAAAACGATACAAACGCATTTTTATCGTGTCGTCATACCGCAGTTCTCATGTTGGTGCCTGGTACTCTCTGCATCTGAGTAGAAACGAGGGGAAAGGACTAAGTTAGTGCAGCGTAGTCGCGCCTAAGCGAGAGCAAACAAGGGCGGCGCCGCTCGTCTCTCGTCAGCGTTTGTCGCTTATCTGCCATCCTTTGACTTTTTTTGTCCACGTTCTGCCGTCCTACCAGCGGGTGGATCTCTGCTCTGGTCGTCCTCAACACTAACGTGGCGATCGGCGCCCTGATGATCCTCATCGCCGCCCTCTTCACCTCGCTGGTGGTCATGTCGCTCATCATGTTCAAAAAGGTACGAGTCGAATCCGCCTTGCCACGCCCGTGTCTTCTTTGAAACCTCCGCCCCTCCCCCGCCAGGTCCACGCCATGTACCGCACCACCGGCGCCAGCTTCCAGAAGGCCCAGCAGGAGTTCGCCACGGAGGTGATGTCCAACAAGACGGTGCAGACGGCCGCCGCCAGCGCCACCTCCAGGGCGGCCCAGGGAGCCTTCAGGGAGCAGATCTGAGCGCTTCTTCTCCTGACGCCGCAACCCGAGCGAGGGAATCAAACAGGCGACCACGCCGCCAACGTGTCGTTCAACTAACTGATTGTGTGTGTGTGTGTGTGTGTGTGTGTGTGTGTGTGTGTGTGTGTGTGTGTGTGTGTGTGTGTGTGTGTGTGTGACTGCCTGCCTCATCTTTCCACTTGCATTTCTAATCACTACTTCCCTTATTTAACATTAGAAAATGACACCAATTGTCCGCTAAGAAACTGTATATGTACCTCTGCTGCCCCCGGCGGTGCGGTGGTGTATTACACTAACTGAATGCTGTGCGTTCTGTTATGAACATCATTTAACGTTCATAGATTTATTTTTAAAGAAAGTTCGAAATGGTTGTCTAAACCCTGAAAATAAAATAATTTAAATGACAGGATTTTAAAAAATAGCATTTGATGTCATTTATACTTGATCATTTCTCATTCGAATCGAATCAAAGTGAAGCTGTTCAAGTGTCCTTTAAAGCCACATGTTCCCAGCCGGAAACTTTTATAATTAATCAAATGTATAATTATTTACTAGTATTATAATATTAAAAAACAAATAATGATTATTTTGAATAATAATAATAATAATAATAATAAAAGGGTATTTGTTTGGTCCTCCGGCCCTTATTTCCTTCCGGTGCAGCCACGCAAGCCTGCACTTTACAGTAGAAACCTTCTTTCTGGCTGCACCTTCACCTCACTTTGCCTCAGGATGCTCTCTCTGTCTTATTAAGTCGGAAAAACTCTAGAAAGTGGGACTAAAAGAAGGAAGACGACACGGTCAGTGAGTTGGATTCCCTGCTGGAAACGTGAGCCAATGTCTTCAATAGGCGTGCACCGTGATCATCAGGGAATTATGACGGCGTAGCGATAAATCCGATAACATGAAAAAATACCTCCAGTAACCCATCACGAATGGCCCAATGAGTCGAGATTACCCATACTGTGCAGGTGAGCAAATCAAGCGCTCCTTTTTCCTCCTGCCTGTGACGTTAACGTGCTGTCGTGACGCCCCCTCGGCTCACTCGGAAACAAACATCAGGCACACAAAAAGTGTCATGGCATGCAAAAAGTTTGCCAGAGACCTCCGTGGCATCACAGCGGCCGCTCGGAGCGTGTGCCCGAATACAGTGCACCTTGCTGGGCCACAGCAGGTGGCTCCTCCCCATCTATACTCTGGTTCTCCTGATAGTAGTGATGTCATGATATTTCAACAGGTACACTTGGTCACATCCTCGTTTGTTCCAGTCCTTCTTACCTCCACGTGTGCACACACGACACTTACATCTACATTTAAAAAAGTTATTGGTATCAGGAAAAAAAAGATATGGTGAATCTCTAGTCTAAAAGTATCCAGCGAGGGCTTTTAGCATGTAATGTAATAATGTGCAAATGTGCAAAAAGCACTGCATTGAGTCCAAATAGTAGAAATACTGGCAATGAAAATGTGAAAAAACACGTAAAATAAATATACATGATATACAGGTATTCTTTGACTGGAATGTTTTGTCCTCTGTTTGTTGGAAATGAAGAGTTTCTGTTTTTTTGGCTTCATTTGCACGATGGACTGATGTGAGCGGTGTATATCTGTTCTTGTATTAAGAGTAAAAAAAAAGTTCTTATCCACACTTTTTGATTTTTCTTCTATTGAAAACAGCAAAAAAAAAGTCAGTATGATTAGAATTCGAAGCTAATTCCACGATGGGTACTAATAATAAATGCATTGCCATATAGTCTGAAGTGATATCTAAAGTATATTAAGACATCATTTGTATTTCTAATACTGGTTTAATTGACTGTGATCGGCTCCTAAGCAGCAGCATACAGTACAGTATAACCAACCAGGGTGAACTAGCGGCGGTCAGCCACTAGAGGGCACCATTTGTATACTTAACGTGTGAGTGTATCTTTGTTTCCTGTTTTTTTTTTAGCTGTGAGCGGCCTCTAAATACCAGCAAGCTTGTTCGTAATGCAATATGACCAAGGTGCACTAGCAATAGTTGGCCACTAGAGAGCAGCATTTACACAATGTGTGACGCCGTCGAAGCCCAACGTCAACACTTACTGTAGTGTGTACATTGCACACAGTAAATATTGTACCCAGATAAATGTTGAACCGACCATGATAACTGAAATGTTGCAAAAATAGACGTTAGTGTTCAATCTACATTTTAAAAGTCTTGGATCTTTTGCTAACCACTAAAACTTAATAGATGCCATCATGGACCAAAAGTCCATTTTAAAGACACGTAGGCATGCGCACACAGGCACAAACTCAAATGACGTGACTAGGCAGAACAAAAGTCCAACATGTTAAACAGATGTTAAACGGGGCTCTCTGGCTAACTCACAAAACTACGTTGTGCTAATCCAGACATTTATAGAGTGACAATAGGGTCGACCAATCACACGCTAGCAAAAAAAAAAATCGGCTGAACCAATCGATGAGCTGGTGATCGGTCTTCAAGGAGACGGGCTTCAGTTTGAGCGGCCGTTTTCCGCTTGGTCCTACTGCTTGTCAGGTTTCCTTTTACGATAAAAACTACAGGGGAAAAAAAATTCCTTTTGAAAAACCTGCATGGGACATGACCCAACTGGGGTGTCCGAAATGCGGCCCAGGGGTTTTCTGCAGCCCACAGCTTGTTTTTTTAGGCCCACAGTAAACCAAAAAACTAACCAAAAATGTGAAAAATAGAGCAAAAAGGCAAAATGTAAAGAGAAGAAGCTAAACTAAATTGATATGAAGGTTCATTTGTTTCTTTATTACCAAAGTTTTTTTTTAAAGACACTCAATGTATTTAACTGAATTTTTGGCCTTTTAATTTTGCGGGGTTTTTTTTATATGGTTTTATGCAGAAAATTTCAATAAATTTAAATTGTAAGCAAAATGTGTTTTGAAATTCACTATATTAAAATACAGAGTTTAAAAATTCAGTGTGCTAAACAAGTGTTTTAAAATTCACTTTATTAAAAATTAAGGAAAAAAAATGTATTTATATTTAATGCTTCCAGGAAATTAAATTCAATTTATTGATTGTGTCTCAGAGCCTGGAATAAATAATAATAAAACTGGAATAGCATGTGTGAGTTTTGAAACATCAAATGGATTTGCACTGAATTTTTTTTTATCTGATAAACTGAATTTTTATTAACAAAATTTTAAAACAACATATTTTCACTAATTGATTTTTTTAACACAAGTATTTTTCTTATTAAATTTTATTCACTGTAGGGTTTTTTTTTTTAGCATAATTTGATGTAAAAAAAAATTCATAAAATTGAAACACAAATTCAGTTACATAAATTCAAGAGTCTTAAAATAAATCTTTGGTAATAAAGGAAAAAATGAACGTTCAAGGACCAAAGTGAGTGTCCTACTTTGTCTCCTCCCTCCTTCCCGTCGGATAAGAAACCAAACAGAACCTCCTGGTTTCCCTTCTGGTCTTTTATTCTTGCACACACGGACCAACAGCAAACACACGTCATCACGTCTTTGTGCACTGACCTCATGTTGGCAACACAGCAGGTCGCTAGGCAACAAGAGAAACGTCCTTCATAGGGCAGAAAAACAAGTCCTTCTTGGAATGCTGATGCTGACCCAAGCCCCCCGCCCCTGATACGGAGGGGGGGTTTAGTGGTGGTTGCCATGGCGACACATCCTCTCTCATGATGCTCGACCTGCTTGGATGCGGTTCGACTGAAGAGTCCTCTCAGGCAATACATTACAAGGGTCTCACACACACACACACACACACACACGCACACACATTACATTCTGGAAGCTCCATTTGTCCACTCTTGAGGTGAGTAGTTTTATTTTGGCGGAGTGGTGGTTCCCTCGGTGAAGACACGAAAGCCGGCAATCATCACAGCTACTGTATGTACAAAAGTCAGGATCCTCTCAAGGTGGCCCCCCGGTGGCAGGAGGCCGGCAATGACAAGGCTCCGCTAGCTTCCTCCCGCCCGGCGTCTTTAGTGGTCAGCAACGTTGGCGTCGGAGCTTCACAGGAGGCAAATGAGGCTCTTGCCCTCCTCGATCTCCTCCTGCACCTTATCGCTGGACGTGGCGATCTCGGCCTGCGCGGAGAAGACGGCGCACACGAAGGTGAGCACCGTGCCGCCCATGGCCGTGTAGAAGGCCCAGCCCATGGAGCACAGGCCCGCCCGGTATGGGGCGGCGTCCAGGCCGCAGTAAAGCTGGACTTTGTCTGAACCCCAGCCGGCGGGGTACAGCATCAGGCCCAGGATCAGGAAGAGACCTGCGGCGAGGACAAAGACCCGTTAGCTTAACATTGCATCAACAACTATGGAAGGAAATGAGTAAAATGGCTAAAATGCTCACAGTTAGCATGCTAGCACCTAGCAAGATAGCACACAGTATCGAAAGTGCTCACATAAAGGTTTTACATCATTGTGCCATTTCAAATGAGTAAAAAGGCTGAAATTGCAACATGCTAACTTTTAGCCAGCTAGCGCCTAGCACCGAAAGTGCTAACAAATCATCTATGTTGATTTTAGAACATGTCACATAAAGTACGTGCCATTTCAAATTAGTAAAATGACTGAAATGCTAACAGTTATCATGATAACACCTAGCAAGGTAGCACACACTGCCAAAAGTGCTATCATCGATGCTGATTTTACACCATGCCATGTAGGTAGGGCCTATGTGCTATTTCAAATGAGTAAGTTAGCCTTCTAGCACCAAATATAATGCTATCATCTACGTTCACCATTTCAAATTACTACAATGGCTGAAATGGTAACATGCTAACAGTTAGCATGCTAGTGCCTAGCAAGATAACAAATAATACAGGAAGTGCTAACTATCATCTATGTTGATTTTACGTCACATCACGTAGGTACGTGCCATTTCAAATGACTAGGATGCTAACATGCTAATAGTTCACATGCTATTTCCTAGCAAGAGAGGAGGAAGAGGAGGAGGAGCTGGAAGCTTGTGGACAACATCAGGAAAAAGGTAGCCGAGGGGTTTTCCCGCAGGGACGGCGGTGAGGTCGGCCAGCGAGCGGGTGAAAGGGTTACTTCCTGTGTAAACGTGACCCACTTCCTCGGCTAACACTGACGCACACACGCACACACACATGGCCGACCTTTATGGTGGCACCGTGCAACCACTTATGGACGAGTCGTCGCTAAGTCTCTACAGCAAGACGTCACCAAGACGTTCCTGCGTGATGGCGGCCATGTTTTCCCACCAATCTGGCTCAAATGTTACACGTGCACGTGCGTCGGCCCCCTAAAGGCGTCTGCTGAGTTTGGCAGTGATTCAGCTCGACGCCATTGCGGTAGAGCTGTGTGAGAAGTTTCAAGTCAACGTGACTTACGGTGTTTGATAATTGTGAGGAAAAGAACAGCACAGGTGACACAGCGGGGGGCGCATGTTTTGGCACGTTTTCACCCTCCCGTGTGTGGCGGTTTGGGAGTAGAAGAGTTCCACAGCGTGGGGGGGGGTTTCCTGTCACTGTCTGTTACAAAGCCAGCATTTGAAGAAGTGGTGAGCTTTCCCAGCAAGCAGCTCGACCAATCCAGGACCATCCAGGACCATCCAGGCCCATCCAGGCCCATCCAGGACAATCCAGGCCCATCCAGGCCCATCCAGGCCCATCCAGGACCATCCAGGCCCATCCAGGCCCATCCAGGACCATCCAGGACCATCCAGGCCCATCCAGGCCCATCCAGGCCCATCCAGGACCATCCAGGACCATCCAGGCCCATCCAGGACCATCCAGGACAATCCAGGACCATCCAGGCCCATCCAGGCCCATCCAGGCCCATCCAGGACCATCCAGGACCATCCAGGCCCATCCAGGCCCATCCAGGACCATCCAGGCCCATCCAGGACCATCCAGGACCATCCAGGCCCATCCAGGCCCATCCAGGCCCATCCAGGACCATCCAGGACCATCCAGGCCCATCCAGGACCATCCAGGACCTGCCGTGTCTTTGTTGTCTCGTGAAGGCCTCGTGTCCAACAAGGAAATGAAAAGTAGGTCAGAAATTCTTTCCACATGTTGCTGCTCTCCATCTGACGTCCAGGCTGACTTACGCTGATGGATTGAAGGTATGGCTTTAATAGGCCAGGCCCCCACCCACCACACACACACACACACACACACACACACACACACACACAACCTAACCTAATCTGCACTCGGCCCTTCAGGCTTCAATATTCCCTCCTGCCGTGTCTGGTCTGTGTCCTCGTCTAAAGTGTCCATCCTGAAGCAGCGTCCTTCCAGACTAGACGAGCCTCCTTTCCTGGGAAGAACCCCCCCAGGATGCACAGCACAGACCCCCACAGGAAATACTGTCCAGACCACAGAGATTAGTAGGACAGGTGCTCAATCCTCATCAACCCTTCGCTCGTGAACCCGATGGTCACTTTCTGACAGTCTCGTGTGGTTAGCATGTTGGCCTAGCGGTTAGCATGTTGGCCACACAGTCAGGAGATCTGGAGGATCTGGGTTCAGATCTCTACGGGACATCTGCGGCGTATGGTGCACCTCGGCCCCCGTCCCAAAGTCAGCTGGGAAAGGCTCCACATACCCCTTCTACTATATTTAAGAAAAGAGGCTTCACTACACATCTTAAAACAAAGCTCTGCCACCTGTGGGATCTGTACGTTTGATGGTTGAGTTTTTCTTCAGCCAATACGCTAACCTAGCAAGTCGCTGTCTAAATGCGAGTGTAGTGTTAGCACTTTAGCGCCCATGTGTGATATACAGCATCTATGGTCAACAGTGGCTAAAGCAGGCGCTAGCGCTCAACGGCGTGCTCGGAGTTCCTTGTGGCGCCGCCCGTTTTAAAGATAGCAACGTTTGTTCTCCCTGATGACCTCGCGGTTCATCCTTTGGAATCACATGACTCGTCACAACAGCGTTGAGCGGTCAAAGGTGCTAACATTGAATGACTCACGCGGTGAGGAGATCTTCTGGTGAGCAATAAAATCATTCGGGGCGTTTTTTTTTGTTTGCTTCCTGGTCCAGAAGGCTCAGACGTGTGGGAAAGGACGTGTGTGTTCTGGCCGTCCCGCGAGGCGATCCATATCGGGTCCTCCGAGGACGTTAAAAGTGTGTCACGAGCGCGGGTGACATCATCTGGACTCGGCGCCCCCGGGCTCCCCCGCTTCCAAGATGCGATCATCTCTGGCAGCCTCGTCTGAGGTCAGATCGCTTCCCCCACACATCTGGCGTCTGGATCCTGAGTCGCCGCTAGCCCGAGCTCGGCGGCGCTCGTGGAAACACTGATGAAGAAGAAGAAGCGGAGAGGAGTGGGACATCACCCCGACAGATCATGTCTCGGTGCGAGTTTACGTTCTCTGAAAGCGCTCACGGCGAATATGAGAAGCGGCCTCAGGATGGTACCGTGCACATGCTAACCACCGCTACGTGCCAGCACCGTAGCGAACATGGAAGGCAGCAGGCCTCCGCCAAGGCAGACAAGCAACGTCGCAGCTTCACAAGTCTTTGAAGGGATGATTCCACTGAAAACAAATTCACTAAACAAATGGCCCCCCTTCTGGTGAAAAATCATGCTCCATTTTCCATGACGGTAACATCGGGCTGACAGTATTCTACTGGGGGACACGGGTCAGGAGGTAGACTGCTCACCTTCCCCAACCCGGTGGCACCTTCTGGAATGGGCCCACTTCTTGAACCATTTCTCCATTCAGTCCGCATTTCTACTTTCCAACATCTCAAACTCAGCCAAAAGCAGGTGACCGAATGAAACGGTGCCCCCTGCTGGTGGACAATCATGCTCCACTCCGCTCGTGTTTCAGGGTGACACGGCCCAGGAGGCAGACCGGTTGCTGGTTCAATCCCCGGGCCTCGTGCAAGCCTTCAACATACTTCAACATTTCCAGGATGTTTAAATGCTATGGTTTGACATTTCAACGCCCGCCGTTTGTTTTGTCCGCCATCTACTCCCGCATCCCTCAAACGCTTCAACCTGGTGCTTGCTGGTCCGATCCTCGGTGTCAACACACCTCCAGGATATTTCTACATTTGCATTCAGCTCCTGAAATGTCTCCATCTCGTTGGTCTTACCTGCGATGCCTTGCAGCAGGCCGCACACGTTGAAGATGCTCTTCTTCATGATGCTCTGGAAGCACATGGTGAACACGGAGATGAAGGCCACGGCGCACAGCAGCAGGATGCCCGTCGCCAGGAAGATGGACGTGGCCTGCCAGAACCCGCTGGCGATCTCCCCGAAGTGGACGGCGTAGGGCCCGCACAGCACGCCGCGCTGCAGGTGGGGCAGCTTGATGCAGCGGCCGTAGATGCCCAGCGTGGGCCGGTAGGCCTCCCCGGCCGCCGTGGTCCCGTGGTGGCCGAAGACGGCGTCGGGCGTGCGCGGGTACCCCACCAGCCAGTCGGTGCTCATGAAGGCGATGAGCTCCCCGAAGGCGGCCACGATGCTCAGCAGAGTCCACAGCATGGAGCGGCAGGTGACGATCACATGGCACATGCTGGCGGCGGCTGGGGGGGGGAGGGGTCGTGCTCCGGTCCTGTCTTTAACTCCGCTTCGCCTCCCGCTCCAGGACTCCTCTTATCTTCCCTCCTCCGACTCGCCCTCCTCTCCTCTCGCAGCTCGGCTGTCCTTCGCACTCGTCTTCCGCCCGCCGCTCGCCGTCTACATCGTTTTAAAGCGGCGTTCCCCTGAGCCCGCCTGCTGGCGCCACGTCACGCACGGGACACGCCTACCAGATACAGAAAGGAATGCAGTGAGTGACTTGATTGCACGTGCACAATGTGGGCTAAAGTATTGGGACACGGCCTCCTACCCTTCCTTCAAGGCGTGTGCTTGCAGGTGGGGGGGTGGGGGGGGGGCTGTGTTCAGGGTTAAAGTTGAAAACAAAGTTGTCGTTCATTTGATGTACTTTTTGGCTTCTTACTTACTTGAATGCTTTGAAGGGGAAAAGCTCTGAAGTTGTTGTATTGTTGTCATGTTACTGTACTTTATTTCTTATTTATTTATACTTTATTTATTAGTATCATCATCATCATTATCATTATGATTATTGCTCTTATTGGTATAAATTCTTTTTGCATGTTTTTTGTGTGTCTTGTCTTGTGTGGATTGCTTATTTATTATTATTATTACATTTTATTTTATTATTACAATATTATTTTAATACTATTTTATTTTGTATTATTATTTATATATTATTATTTTATTATTTATTTTTGTATGTTTCGCTGCACATCTTAAAATGAAGCCTAAACTCGCCGTCAGTCAGCGGCAGACGTGGGAGTTGTACGTTTGATTCTTTCCTTTTTATATTAAATACGCTAGCCTAGCATGATGTTTCTGGCTGTCATGTTAGCACTTAGCTGTCCTAGCTAGTTGCTAACCTTTGTGTCCTCCTGTAGCAGTCATGAATGTTACGTTTAGTGATGGATGCCATGTGCTGTGCTACGCTGGACAAGTGCAGCGTTACATGGCGCGTCCCCGCAGGGCTTAGCACTTAGCACTTAGCACTTAGCGCTCCAGCGCTTTTCAACGCTGGATCTCCAGCACGCGACTGCAGACATCGTCTGGCCCCAAGACTGTAAAAGAGGAAGTACAAACATCGCACTTCCTGTCCTGTTTGGTGTGCAACGAGTAGATAAGCAGGTCCCAAGCTAGACGTGGAAACGGTAGAATCACGTAGAGCAGCAAAACATAGAAATTCATTCACTTGATTTTGTTTAATTTCTCATAATATTACAACTTTTAAAAAATACCATTTCTTCTTTCATATTCCAACACTGTGAATAAAAGGGAATTCTTTTCCTGGTAAGATGAAGAGTTTCTTCTTGTTAGAATACCACTTTCTCTCGCACATGAAATTACAGCTGTTTTCTCCATTTCGGCTGCTTTGTTTTACTTTTGTTCTCCAACTACTTCAACTTTCTTCTTGTCATTTTCTTTCCAGAATAATGTTTATTCCGCTTTATTCCAAAATGTTAGGACTTTCCTCCCTTGGGATTACAACTGTTTAAAAATCGATATTTTTGCTTTAATACTTGACCTCGATGCTACTAACATGAGTTTATTCTATAAAATGGCAGCTTGTTTTCCTTCATGTTTTGCCTTGTTTCTCCCACAATGACAGCTGATTTTCCCATTTCTGTTGTTGCTTTTTTCAATGTATTTTCCAGCCGTTTCTTTTCAGAATAAAGTGACCTTATTCCCATATTTTCATTTTATTCCCACAACATTACAACTTTTTCCACAGCCTGATTTGCCAAAAATGACCACTTTTTTATTCATTGTTTTGTTTCTCATATTACAACTTGAAAAAAGGCCTCTCTACTATTCCAACTCTATGCTGCTAAAACGATGATACTTTCCACAAATGACCTCATTCTTCTAAAATGAAAGTTCTTCTCCAAGCATTTTGTTCTCATTCTTGTCAAATCATTGATTTCTTTAGTTTTTGCTGTTTTCTTTATGAAATGATATTTTTACAATGTGCCACGGGCCAATAAAACAAACAGCAAAGGGCTGCAAATGGCCCCCAGCCTGCACTTTGGACACCCTTGCATTAAAGTGAGGTTATTCATGATTCTACCACTAGGGGCAGTAGGGCGCTGTGCCCTGATGCCAAGTGTCAGGTTTGCACCAGTCCTCATTGTTTTTATAGCCCCTTTGTGTGTGTGTGTGTGTGTGTGCGTGCGTGCATATAGGTGTGTGTGTGTGTGTGTGTGTGTGTGTGTGTGTGCATATAGGTGTGTGTGTGTGCGTGCGTGCGTGCATATAGGTGTGTGTGTGTGTGTGCGTGCGTGCATATAGGTGTGTGTGTGTGTGCGTGTGTGTGTGTGTGTGTGCGCGCGTGCGTGCGCGGCATGAGACTGTGTGCGCACGTCAAGGCCGTACACAAACTTTGATCTTTGTCATCCTGTTGAGCCTCTTGTGCTGGCGGCACCGCCGTGACATCACTGCACAGCCTCTGCAGCGCTGAGCGGAATTCAATCCTATGAATCACAAATGTCCTCGTTGCCTCGCGGGCCTTTTGATGACACAGAAGACGTTTTCGGGTCCAATGTGCAGGAAAAAGAGAAATGCAGGAAAGCGGTCAGTAGAAAAGACTAACTGGAAGCAGCTGGCCAGATAAGACGGCAGGTCTGAGATGGACACTTAACCTTTGACCTGGCTTTGCACGTCGGTCCGGCAGCGCCCCACCTGCTGCTCTTCATTTGCCTGAAGCTGAACCGAAACAGAACATCTGGTGCTACAAATGCTTTGCAATAGCATGCTAGCATATGTTGTAACATCCACAGAGTTTTAGCACAGAAATCGGCCGATACTGATCGGTGGCTGATACTGATCGGTGGCTGATACTGATCGGTGGCTGATACTGATCGGTGGCTGATACTGATCGGTGGCTGATACTGATCGGAGCATCCCTAGGCGATACATATGCTTTCACAGTTAAAGGTGGCCCCTCTAACAACTTTCGTGTGCAACGCTTCAGACTTAGCTTACATCAAGAAGATAGCTGGGATGCTAAATGATCAGCGCAGGAGCCAACAACTGCAACTCCCACTGGATCGGTTGTGAAGCGACCAGGATGAGAATCAGACTCCATGGTTCTTTCCCGGAAATGCAGGAGTGCTATCCCTGGTCAGGGATGAGGTCGGGGTCTTGTTCACGAATGAGGGAAGGATGGACCCAGAGGGACGGGTGATGCTGACTCCGCATCGGTCTGCTGTGCTGAGCTGAGCTGAAAGGCAAAGCTCTCCATTTAGCGGTGGGTCTTCATTCCTACCCTCACCAATGGTCATGAGCTTTGGGTCGTGACCGAAAGGCCAACATGGCGGGTACAAGCGGCTGAAATGTGTTTTCTCCGTAGGGCGGGGCTCTGCTCCCCCTTAGAGATAAGGTGAGAAGTACTGCCATAGAAGCGCTGCTCCTCCGCATTGGGAGGACCAGATGAGGTGGACGCCTCCCTGCAGAGGTCTTCAGGGAACGTCCGACCGGGGGAAGACCCAGGACATGTTGCAGAGACTATGGGATCTGCCAGGAGGAGCTGGACGAGTAAGGAAAGTCTGGGCTTCCCTGCTTAGGCTGCGGCCCCCGTGACCCGACCTCGGATAAGCAGTAGAAGATGGATGGATTGTAGGGATGTCTGATAATATCGGCCGGGCTGATATTGGCATAAAAACGTAAGATTGGTCAATATTGGTATGAGGTTTTAGAACAAATGGGCTCCTGTATGGGCTCCCGTATTTTCCAGCGTGTAAATGATGACCTCATCAAACCGCGTCTGAAGCGTGTACCACGAGTGGCTCCTAACAAGCGTGCTCGCTCATGACTAACTTTACGTCCGCGGGCTCTCCTTCGGATATTAAACTTGCCATTTGCAATGACTGCAAAGACAACCAAGACTTCTTCCTTCAATGCTTCCAATTCCCAGGGCCAAAGCTATCAATCGGAAAATCATGGCGTGTATCGCACTGGATAACCAGCCCCTTTCTGCCGAGTTCCTCGAGCCACGCCTTGCCGTGCCCGATCACACGTCTCTCTCGGATGTTAGCTTACGGTTGTAAATGTTGTTTGCAGCCTGGTGAAGAAGCTAACTGCTGATGCTGTATCCGTTAGCTTCACTTGCCACCACAGCAGATGAAATCGGAAGTTGATAGTTGGGCAGTATCGGCATATCAGACATCGGCAAAAAGCCCATATGGGACATCCCTATTGGATGGACGGGTCGCCAATAACAGAACAACAACAAGGCGGCGCTGCGCTGCACTTAGGACTTTCCCTTGCTGGGGGGAAGTCGTACCCAAATGAAACGTAGATATTTTGGAAGCCTTTCAAATATGACGCGTACCAAACAGGCTGCAGGTCGCCATCTTGGGCAGCAATCACGCAAAAATATTCCTTCAAGTTGGATGTTGTGTCTGGAGGTGGATTTAGGCCGCATGAAGAAACCAGACAGCGGAATATTCCACGCTCGCTTTCCATCCACTCAGGAGTTTATGGCCTCCACCCCTCCCGCAACAACAACACTAATCCCTTGCAACACACTTACAAGACACCCGCCATGCCGCCATGCCGCCATGCCGCCATGCTCCCCCTCAACGTGCCCAGCTTGAGGAGAGCATCTTTGCGATCCTCCCAGCTCACATTTCCCAAAGCCGCCAGCAGCCAAGTTTCAGTCCGGAGGGAAACGGCTCGCACGGAAAAAGAAACCCCAAAACAAAAAGGATCCAAATGGGAATAGCAAGAAGACAATGGAGGCCTTTTCGACATGTCAAGAAGAAAGATTGTTGTTTGCTGTGCGTCCTCTGTTGAAATGGGACATGGCGTTACTATGACGATGTTTGGCTTCACACCTTCTCCAGCGCTGAGGAAACAGCACGTCAGCGACGCTGCGTCATCACAGCTCCAGATGACGTCTCCAAAGTACGGTAAAGTAAGGCTTGTTGCTTTCAACCGGCGGGTGACTTTCATGCCGCCGGACCTCCCGTCGGCTGCCTGGAAAGCATGGAAACTCTGCGGGGCAACAATCATTTCATCTTACTGGTTGCCAAACGCCCAAAAGACCTTTAACGGGCACCGTCCCGACCAAGCAGAGGCCGTAAAAGAAAAACAAGATGAAGTCCACCGCCCCGCGTCCAAACCTACACTCAGCCTTTCTCTTATCGCAGCAGAGAGAAAAAAAAGAACACGCCGGGAACCGCATTAGCAACGCCGCCTGCCGCTGACAGGAAACGCTGTCGTCACGTCGCCACGGCGACTGTTTGGCGTGGCGTGGCGGTTTACGACGGGGTGGAAAACATTCCCCGCCCGCTGTGACCCACACGGATAGTTTACAGCACTCCTCTTGACCTCATGCAGAACCACAAAGATCCTCTATATGACACGAGTGCTTTAACACCTACAGCACAACAAAAGTGCCAGTCAAAGATCCTATATTTAACAGCAGCGCTCCGCTGTTTTTAGGGAGTATTTGTAAAAAACGCCAATCAAAGATCCTCTATGCAACAGGAGCACTCTGCTATTTTTTAGGACCAATTGTAAAAATGCTAGTCAGAGATCCTACATGACAGGACAGCTTTAAAGCACTAATTCAAAAAGAAAGAAATAAATAAGCTAGTCAAAGATCCTCAATATGACAGGAGCACTCCGCTGTTTTTAAGGACCTACTGCAAAAACACTAGTCAAAGATCATCTACTGTATCACACCAGCGTGGTGGGTGTGTGTGTGTGTGTGTATGTGTGTGTGTGTATGTGCGTGTGTATGTGTGTGTGTGTGTGTGTGTGTGTGTGTGCGTGTGAATGTGTGTGTGTGTGTGTGCGTGTGTGCGTGTGTATGTGTATGTGTGTGTATGTGTGTGTGCGTGTGTGTGTGTGTGTGTGCGTGTGTGTGTGTGCGTGTGTGCATGTGTGCGTGCGTGTGTGTGTGTGTGCGACAGGAGTGCTTTAAACGCCTGCTGCTGTTTTTAAAAAGGACCAACTGTGGAAACGCTAGTCAAAGATCCTCTATATGACAGAAGCAGTCTGCTATTTTTTAGAACCAATTCCAAAAACGCCAGTCAGAGATCGTCTGTATGACAGGAGGGCTTTAAACACCTACTGCCAAAAGAATACAAATGTTAGTCCAAGACCCCCTGCTGTGCTCCTGCAGAAAGGCTGGTCCTTCCTTTCATGAGGAGAACATGAAAGGCGAAACCCACCAGAAGATCATAGCAATTACTTTTCCGCTTCATAGCTCAGCATGACCGGCGTGACTAACGTGTATATTTTGCTCCTGCGTGGCACCACAACAGTGTCTGTGGTGGTGTGGATGATGGGCGGCCGTGTCGCTGAGGAGAAGAAAACATCTCTGGTGAAAGAAGAGCAGCGGGCAACAAAAGGACGGCAGAGTCAGCTTTTCCACCAGCGACCGGGCCAATCTTTCCTAACGCTTCAGCACATCTGCTCAGCATCCCGCGGCTCCGATTCGGAATATCGGGAGCGTATTACATCAGCTTAGACGGTTTGTAGAGCGGCTACGTGTAACCCCCCCCCTGCCCGTCCCCGCGTGGAAGCAGCGATGAGCCAAAGATCTGGAAAAGGGAAGGCAACAAGGGTCCAACCTGTCTCCGTGGCTTTGAGGCTAATCCAGCTCTTCAGGAGATGTGGCTCGTGTGCGCCGACCCTCCGGCGTCGGCGTGGGACTCCTCCACCCGGACCCTCCCCCCTCACGCCCCTCCTTCCACGTCACACTTTCTGAGCGGGTCCACATGGTGGCCATACTTCTCCAGTGAATGTGGGTTAAAACAACAAGAGCTCCGCCCGCCCCCCCTCCTTTTGTCTCACTCTGGCTGGCTTTTCGTCACCCCCCTCAAACGGGCCAAGAGCAACATCGGCATTATCCGGCACACGTGAGGACCGCTGGTGATGTCATCCACATGGCATCCTCCCAACGTCACCCACGCTCAGATAAGAGCAGGATGCGGAGATGACGGGCATATGTGGCATTGATGGGTGCAGCATCTGACCAACCTTTGTGTCCACCAACACAGGAAGGACAAATCAGCTCCAGATGTGGACAAGAAGACACCAAGAAAGAAAGGCTCTGACACAGGAAGCCTGAATAGAAGCTAAGCTAATCTATGCACCTGTTAGTCCTTCTACCAGACCTCTACCAAGTGAGACCTCGGTACTGGGGGCAACTATCAGGCTGGTAATTACTGGGCTGATATGAGGCAATGATGACGTCATGCCAATAAATCCCATAAGATTAAAAACAGCTCCCATCAGCGATCATTTTTAAAAACGCTCCTGCCCGTCCTAACTTCCCCTGAGCTCACTTGTAAACAAACATTCACTTTAAGAGGAAGACATCTTAGTTAGTTGTACCAAATGCGCCACGATTTGGGAAGTAGGGGGTGAGGGGTGTCCCCCATGGAGCACACACAAAACCTGATCAGCCCCCTGAAACGCCAGCGCCGCAGCGTTTGAAAAGTGCAAAAAGGTTTGCCAGAGACCTCCATGGCGTCACACCGGTCGCTCAGAGCATGTGCCCGAATACAGTGCACCTTGCTGGGCCACAGCAGGTGGCTCCTCCCCCTCTATACTCTGGTTCTCCTGATAGTAGTGATGTCATGATATTTCAACAGGTACACTTGGTCACATCCTCGTTTGTTCCAGTCCTTCTTACCTCCACGTGTGCACACAAACACCAAATAAAAAAGTAGTTGTAAATAAAGTTATCGGTTGCCGTATTGGTCTTGAGAAGCAGAAAGTTATTGGTATCAATATTGGTTTGGGAAAAAAAAGCTATTACTAGCACACGTCAGCCCACAGGTGGATTCCTTCCTGCTGTGATCATGTGTTGATATTCTGCTGAAACGTTAGCTGCTTTGTCAATGCATTAGCATCGGCTGTCAACGTGTCCATGTTCCACGTAGCGAGAACCAAGTTGCTCCCTTCCGCATGCGCTCGCTATACGTCTCCTGCAGGATTCCAAAATAAAGCTTGGCTTTTTTTCCAGCAGGCCTTGGAAGTTCCACCAGTAAATCTTTAGGTATTTGGAGCAGATAAACATTCCTTAGACGTGCAATAAAAAGACACCACAGCAAAAAAGTGCAGTGTCGCTGACAGGCCCGTCGTGCCTAATTACAGATGCTGGGCCATGATTGGACAAGCGCTGCTGGTGAAAGTAAAACCTCCTCCTCCTCCTGGCACGATCGGACCCCTCCCCACTCTCAGCAGAACAAGCTGACTCGGGGCGTTTGTGATTGGCAGATGCAGATAGAGATCTGGCTCAGGAGAAGAGTCCTGCAGGAGCTTGGACACGGTGCAGACCTCCGACATGAAAGAAAAGAAGAAGAAGAAGAAAGGAGGAGCCCCCACAGTCCCTCAGCACCGCTTATCTAGAAAGACGCTGGCGGGCGAAAGCACGGTCCACTGCTGCTCGTTCATCTTGGCTTGTCTGCGGGGCCGTGGAGATGTCCAGACTGCCAACGAGTCACTGATTCAGGAACACAACATTTCCCCCGTTAGCAGTCAGATGGACAGCTGGGAGTCTCCACGTTGAACGCACCACTTCTACACGACTTCAGCATCACGTTGAATTCGCAGCCTCGTTACCCTGAACGGTGGCCGTGCTCTTGCTGGTGGTCAGATGTTACCAACATCCACCTGCCGATCAGCACAGAGGTGGGACCTACTCTTGGGACGCTGCACCCCATCCCAAGACAGACCAAAGAGGGTCTGGAATTTAGGGATCCTCTTTTTCCATACACAAGAACCTTGGTTAGCGTCATGCATTGAAATGAACATTGAAGGTTACTTTGACCTTCATAGAAGACGTGATTGTTGATGGGAGCGTTCCCAAAGACACCATGTGACAGCCAGACACCACACTGACACCACCTTCCTGTTTTGCCGTGACTTATTTCTTCAATTAAATCGTGTTTCTCACCTCAATAACCCAAAATGGAGCCTGGCAAAGTTTCAAGTCCCAGCATTTTGATAAACAAAAGGTGAAAACACGACTGAATTGAATTGAAGTAATAAGTCATGGCAAAACAGGAAGGTGGTGTCCGTGTGGTGTCTTTGGGAACGCTCCCATCAACAATCACGGCTTCAGTGAAGGTAAAAGTAACGCGCTAACCGGGGACGACACGAACCGAGGTTCCACTCTGCGATGAAACTCTGCACATTAGCAACACTAGCATAGCTACAGTATGTGATGCCAAAGCGCCAACATTACACTCGCACTTTAGCAGCGACATCATGCCAGTTTAGCTTTAGAACTCACAGCTCCATGCATGTACAGTACGGGACTGGCGGATAGGTTAGGCTTTATTTTTGAATGTGTAGTGAAGCCTGCCCTTTTTTTTAAGCAAAGTGGTGGGTGTACACGCGGGGCGGGCTTATCCCGTTAAGTCATTAGGTCCACGAGGAAGGACCTTTTTCCTTCATGCAACTTCAAAAGCGGGCATTCCAGCACCTCTTCTCAAGAAAGTGGAGCAAACAAGTGAGGGAGGTGATAGATTTTCTCCCGTTTGGGGCTCATAAACAGGCTCCAGGGAGACATGCTGCGGGTAAAATGAGACTTTGTGCAGTAGGGCACCTCTACGTTCCTGCTTTGTTTCTCTTTGAACAACATTCATCCAACATGGCCTGGTGGTGCTTGGAGGTCGCTGAGCGTTCTTGTTTGCGTGTGTTTTCAGCGTCCACGTGTTACATCACTCTGTCCTGCTAACAGGAGGCCACGCAGGGTTGACTGGTGTGGAAAAGAGAGGAGTAACACGTGGAAAAAGATGGAAGACGGAGATGGAGGACGGAACATTTGGCGCAGAAGGCCTCGTCGTCCTCGGGTTTCCAGCAGAGGGAAATAACAGCGGTCCACATCAAATGTGACTGCACGGTGCATGGAGATGCTTGGAGGTTACCAGGCAACCACTCAGAAGAGAACCAAGCAAACGCGCGGGGTCCAGTACCCGATAGCGCCGCTGATAGCTGCACGTTGGTTTTTTTTTACCGCCGTAAAAAAGTATCCGATGGCAACAGATGGATGTTGTTGCCGGGCTTCTCTGCAACCGGAGAGGTCTGAGCTCACGGCGCAAACACCACAGACCAGAGACCACCACCATCTGGAGGACATCCTCGAGACCCTCGGAGCACACGGAGACAGATGTGCAGCGTGCATGCAATCTGAGCATGTGCACATACGTGTATTTTATAACCATCTGTAGGTACTTAAACATGTACGCTGCGTAGACAACCGCCTGGGGACATGTTCAGTCTACAGGAAGTTGGGATAAATGCGCTCAGAAAGTCACGGAGAACTCGCACAAAACGCAAAAAAGTTCAATCCGCCAACATGTGGGAAGGACTCTTTGCTTTTTTTTATATGCTCACCAAGGCAGACTTTTTGATTTGTTTTTAATATCAACAGTAGTTTGCATCTTTTGACACTTGCTCCAATATGTAGCGCTACCTTTCGCTAGTGGTCTGAGGCATTGTGAGCGAGTGTGCGGTGAAGCTAGTCGCTAGCCGGCTAGTAGCGAGCCGGTACGATGCGGCGAGGTCTCACTACGCCAGTAATGTAGTTCTTGGGCGTAACAATGTTAATGACAACTAGATGATGGCAATGTCTGAAGACATTGCGTGTGAATGCATGAGCTGAATGAACAGATGAAGGGAAAAAAAAGAAATGAGCATGAAAGGCCTGAGTGTCGAAGCAGAGGAGGTGAAGCCGCGCTGAAATTTAAAACCGATATATGAATGATACCTAGCATGACAGCACTAAGCATTTATATAAGTCTCTTATGGAAATGGCTAAAATGCTACTATGCTAATGTTAGCATGCTAACAATGCTAACGTCATGATAGCACTAAGTGCTAATATAAGTTTCTACTCATGAAAACAGCTAAAATGTTACTATGCTAATGTTAGGACATTAGCAATGCTAATGTTAGCCTGCTAAATCTATTTGTATTAATTACACTTGTATTTGATTTCATTTAAACAAAGGTTTTATGATGGCCATAGTTTGACCCTGGAACTGATTATTTTCTTTGGGAAAATTGGTTTCAGAACAGAAACTGGAGGTCACTCAGTGTCCCAGAACCAATTATGTTCAACCTTTTTCTTCCTTATTCTATAAAAAACGCTACAGGTGAGCAAGGCACTCTGAAATTGTACATCTAAGGTTAGCACCAGCATGTAAAAGAGATGGCTGTGGCTGCAGCTAGCCATCATGTGGGATGTGTTAGCACTTAGCCGCTAATGCATGAGCCTTGTGGGAGGTGCTGGTTGGGGGGGTACAAACTGCTTCAGCATACACGTAAGAATGTGTTGAAGGGAAGGAAATCCCAACACTCAGGTCCAGAGGAAGCCAGCCAGGAGGAAGCGTGGGAAAGAAAAGAAGAACAGTGGAGCTGTTAGCAGTAAACAGGCGCCGCACCTGTGAGTGGTGCGGCCGCCACAGGGGGCACAGGGGGCACAAGCGTTATATACGTGTGGCTGACAAAAAACACCTATGCCAGAAGTCTTTCTTTTTTTTACTCCAAATGTACAACATGAAAAGACAACACAGGAACACATGCACTCCATTCAACCCGAGTGCTCCCTCCCTGGCTGTTCATAACCTCTTTGTCTCCTTCTGGATCATTCCACAGCTGTCTGTCTGGGTCGAAAGGCGGAGGTCAACCAATCTCCTCATATGTGGACCACAACACCCATCGTCTACAGCGAGCCCCGCCGCGCCACGGAGGGAAAGAGGGTGTCGCAAAACAGAGACCATCTGACACGTCACCGTGGGTGGCCTGTGCAGCTCCAACCTCAACTGGTGCCGTTGAAGTTGCCAAGGAAGAACGACTAATAGGTGGCATCCTGACTCCAGGCCCACTTGGAGCTTCAGCACTGCTTCATCAGGTTACTGAAGTTGAACAAGAAAAGATACACCTCTAAGCTTCTGTTGCCTGACCTTGAAAACACTGCACCCCTACTCATGTTAGACTTTGAAAACATTGTGCTGATCCTGATGTCCAACCTTGAAAACACTGCGATACTACTGATGTCTGACCTTGAAATTGTTGCGTTGCTGCTAATGTTAGACCTTGAAAATGTCACAGAAAGGCAGAAAACAATGTGGAGTGATGAACATCAGGAGCCCCAGAAGGGCTCCACATTGCCAGTTAAAGCGATAGTTGGGATTTTTGGACATGAAGCCCCCATCAGCAGTGTAGTGCATCAAAAGAGTGTGTGGTTAACTTCTTTTTGCACTTGTAAGACAACTGCGCATGTTCAATTCATGAGACACAAATGTCCTTGACATTCACGCAAACACAACATCAAGACTAATGAACAATGAGAGTGAGGCGGCCATTATGGTGCCTGTTTGACCCTGGAAGTGAATATTTACAGTCTGTGGGAAAATGTGTGACGTCAACAAGCCTTCAAACGTCAGTCTGCTTTTCATGTGAAAGCCAAGCTAGCATTAGCATTTCCCAGCAGCTTTCCCGCCATGTCCGTCAGTCCAGCGCTGCCAACATGGAATTACCGCGCACCAAAAAGCAGCCCAATGATGCCAAAAGTGAAAACCCAGTGAAATGTATCTAAAATGGGAGGGGGGGTACATTCTTCACACCTATTTCCTCTGACTGCTGATGGACTGGGAGCCCCCCCAGCAACTCTTCACTTTTCCCCACTGTTAGCACTTGCGTGGCTGGGGGGGGGGGCACGGCCTCGAGACTGTCTCCATTATCTTTAACTGTTTCCAGCCCCGGGACCCATCAACGCACGGGGGCACGGGCTTCTGTTGTTTCCAGGCCAGGGCTCGGGTGGAAGGAACTTTGTCAGATCTCAAGCATTGTTCCCATGGTGTTTTGTACTGGGGGTGCTTTAATCCCAAGCACCCCCGTGGCTCTAATCTGGTGCTCCCGGCAGAGATTCCCACAAACAACAGCGGCGCTTTTCGAGCCGCCCTCAGGAGGCCCAAAGATACGTCAAACCTGAGAGTCAAAGCGAGGCAACAAAAGGGCAACGTGTCTCGGGTTGGGGGTGATAGAAAGCAGAAGTGCTTCCCTCTTAGACAAGAAGGCTATTGTCCAAACTTCAGTCATGTGTGCAAGCTAACTCTTCGACTTCAAGCGCTGCACACTAAAGAGTGAACATCTGCCAAGCTATGCACCCCCACTGCTTTGCCTGCGCTATGACGTTTCTGACAAATACACCACATGGTGGCGCTCTTGATGTCCGACCTTGAAAACATTGCATTACTACTGATATCTGACCTTGAAAACACTGTGTTACTACTGATATCTGACATTGAAAACACTGCGTTACTACTGATGTCCGACCTTGAAAACACTGCGTTACTACTGATATCTGACATTGAAAACACTGTGTCACTACTGATATCCGACATTGAAAACACTACGTTACTACTGATATCCGACATTGAAAACACTACGTTACTACTGATATCCGACATTGAAAACACTGCATTACTACTGATATCCGACCTTGAAAACACTGCGTTACTACTGATATCCGACATTGAAAACACTGCGTTACTACTGATATCTGACCTTGAAAACAATGCGTTACTACTGATATCTGACATTGAAAACAATGCGTTACTACTGATATCTGACATTGAAAACAATGCGTTACTACTGATATCTGACATTGAAAACAATGCGTTACTACTGATATCTGACCTTGAAAACACTGCGTTACTACTGATATCCGACCTTGAAAACACTGCGTTACTACTGATATCCGACATTGAAAACACTGCATTACTACTGATATCTGACATTGAAAACACTGCGTTACTACTGATATCTGACATTGAAAACAATGCGTTACTACTGATATCTGACATTGAAAACACTGCGTTACTACTGATATCCGACTTTGAAAACACTGCATTACCACTGATATCTGACATTGAAAAAACTGTGTTACTACTGATATCTGACATTGAAAACACTGCATTATTACTGATATCCGACCTTGAAAACACTGCGCTACTAGTGATATCCGACATTGAAAACACTACGTTACTACTGATGTCCAACATTGAAAACACTACGTTACTACTGATATCTGACCTTGAAAACACTGCGTTACTACTGATATCCGACCTTGAAAACACTGCATTACTACTGATATCCGACATTGAAAACACTGCATTACTACTGATATCCGACATTGAAAACACTGCATTACTACTGATATCTGACATTGAAAACACTGCGTTACTACTGATATCCGACTTTGAAAACACTGCATTACCACTGATATCTGACATTGAAAAAACTGTGTTACTACTGATATCTGACCTTGAAAACACAAAGTTACTACTGATATCCGACATTGAAAACACTGCGTTACTACTGATATCTGACATTGAAAACAATGCGTTACTACTGATATCTGACATTGAAAACAATGCGTTACTACTGATATCTGACCTTGAAAACACTGCGTTACTACTGATATCCGACCTTGAAAACACTGCGTTACTACTGATATCCGACATTGAAAACACTGCGTTACTACTGATATCTGACCTTGAAAACAATGCGTTACTACTGATATCTGACATTGAAAACAATGCGTTACTACTGATATCTGACCTTGAAAACACTGCGTTACTACTGATATCCGACCTTGAAAACACTGCGTTACTACTGATATCCGACATTGAAAACACTGCATTACTACTGATATCTGACATTGAAAACACTGCGTTACTACTGATATCTGACATTGAAAACAATGCGTTACTACTGATATCCGACTTTGAAAACACTGCATTACCACTGATATCTGACATTGAAAACACTGCGTTACTACTGATATCTGACCTTGAAAACAATGCGTTACTACTGATATCCGACATTGAAAACACTGCGTTACTACTGATATCCGACCTTGAAAACACTGCATTACTACTGATATCCGACATTGAAAACACTGCATTACTACTGATATCCGACATTGAAAACACTGCATTACTACTGATATCTGACATTGAAAACACTGCGTTACTACTGATATCCGACTTTGAAAACACTGCATTACCACTGATATCTGACATTGAAAAAACTGTGTTACTACTGATATCTGACCTTGAAAACACAAAGTTACTACTGATATCCGACATTGAAAACACTGCGTTACTACTGATATCTGACATTGAAAACAATGCGTTACTACTGATATCTGACATTGAAAACAATGCGTTACTACTGATATCTGACCTTGAAAACACTGCGTTACTACTGATATCCGACCTTGAAAACACTGCGTTACTACTGATATCCGACATTGAAAACACTGCGTTACTACTGATATCTGACCTTGAAAACAATGCGTTACTACTGATATCTGACATTGAAAACAATGCGTTACTACTGATATCTGACATTGAAAACAATGCGTTACTACTGATATCTGACCTTGAAAACACTGCGTTACTACTGATATCCGACCTTGAAAACACTGCGTTACTACTGATATCCGACATTGAAAACACTGCATTACTACTGATATCTGACATTGAAAACACTGCGTTACTACTGATATCTGACATTGAAAACAATGCGTTACTACTGATATCTGACATTGAAAACACTGCGTTACTACTGATATCCGACTTTGAAAACAATGCGTTACTACTGATATCCGACCTTGAAAACACTGCGTTACTACTGATATCCGACATTGAAAACACTGCGTTACTACTGATATCTGACCTTGAAAACAATGCGTTACTACTGATATCTGACATTGAAAACAATGCGTTACTACTGATATCTGACATTGAAAACAATGCGTTACTACTGATATCTGACCTTGAAAACACTGCGTTACTACTGATATCCGACCTTGAAAACACTGCGTTACTACTGATATCCGACATTGAAAACACTGCATTACTACTGATATCTGACATTGAAAACACTGCGTTACTACTGATATCCGACTTTGAAAACACTGCATTACCACTGATATCTGACATTGAAAACACTGCGTTACTACTGATATCTGACCTTGAAAACAATGCGTTACTACTGATATCCGACATTGAAAACACTGCGTTACTACTGATATCTGACCTTGAAAACACTGCGTTACTACTGATATCCGACCTTGAAAACGCTGCGTTACTACTGATGTCCGACATTGAAAACGCGGCACTGATTGTGATGTGTGACCTTGACTAATGAGCAGTGCGCATGAGGAAGCCCAGGTGGGTCAAGAAGGCGGTGTAGATAACAGGAAGCGGGCGCTGACATCAAGCTGGACTATTTTAAGCATTAGCGCTGACAATTCATGGCCTTGTTTATTACCACTGGGGTGGGGGGTTCCCCACTTTGCCCCCCCGCCTCGGCTTCCATTGTTTTCACTCATATTGTAAAAACATACCCCCCCCCACACCAAGTCCGGCAAGCAAACAGGCCTCCCTCTAACGCCCCCGACTTCCTCCTCCTCCTTCCGGATAAATACACCAGAGTCAGCACTGCAGAGTGGAACAGCACGTCCAGCCTGCATTGAACTCAAGCTAGCTATCATCACTGACAGCTCCATGAAAGTCACTTCCCATGCATCTCAGGTTTCCATTATTTAGGATGAGTGAAGTCTCACGGTGCAGGGAACAATAGAGCAGGGATGGGAACAGCTTGGATTCAGATTCATGAGAGGCCCAAAAATATCACTGCCAGAAGGGCAGGAAATGTGGTTTGCACATGCAGAAGGAAGCGTGTAGCGGACGTACGGCACCGCATGCTAGTGATCCCCAACCCCCGGGTCACTTGCGACCGGGCCGCACACAAAGAAAAAATAATTTCCATGATGTTTTATTTTGAAAAGTGGCCGGATTCTCTCTGTTACATCCGTCTCACTTGACGCATGTACATTGTGGGTGTCCTAACTTTATCTCATGCCGCACAGATAGACTACTACTGTATTTGTACCTCATATTTGATGTAAATGCTGATACTTTGTGGGAATGCATGAAGGTAAGTTTGGATGACTTATTGAGTGCTAATGTGCACATTTGTCTCAAGTTAATCCATGCTAGCGCTGCCTTTTAGCACACACGTCAAACAGCCATGTCATCATCTAATAATATCTCTGGAAAAACTCCAGAGATAAGATGGACTATCCCTCTATAATGTACGAACCCCAAACCTCCCCGCGCCCTGGTCCACGGGAGATTTGTGGGAACACAAGCCGGTCCGTGGGTCAAAAAAGGTTGGGGACCACCGCCGTATGCAACCCACCTCTCACGTGGAAAGGCCGAGATGGATCTTGTCGTTGTGCCGAGTCCAAGCGAGGACGAGTCGCTGCCTGCGGAGAAACAGAAACAAAGCCAGAATTGTTAGCATTGCGTGTGCGAGGACGGTCACTAGCCACGTGTCACGAGTGCAATGGAGTACAATAAATAATAGAGTACAGTCAAGAATAGAGTACAATAAAAACATGCATGTGTAGAACCTCGTCCATCAGGTAAGTGACATGATGAACCAGCTCATTGAATGTCTTCCTCTTGCAGGCCACTCGGCCTTTCACCATCCAAATAATGACACACATCAGGCTGTAGATAATTAACTAATGCCCCCCTCCCCCCAGGCCTTTTAGTCTTTACATGAACCACAACGGGCCGCACGGTGGTCTAGTGGTTAGCATGTTGGCCAACACAGTAACAGCCTGGAGATCAGGAAGACCTGGGTTGGATTCTCCCTTGGGCATTTCTGTGTGGAGTTTGCATGTTCTCCCCGTGTGTGGGGGGGTGGGGTGGGTTCTCCGGGTACTCCGGTTTCCTCCCACATTCCAAAAACATGCATGTTAGCTTCATTGGAGACTCTAAATGGTCCATAGGTATGAATGTGAGTGTTTGTCTATATGTGCCCTGCCATTGGCTGGACACCAGTCCAGGGTGTACCCCGCCTGTCGCCCCAAGTCAGCTGGGATAGGCTCCAGCATGCCCCCGCGACCCTAATGAGGAAGAAGCGGTATAGAAAATGGATGGATGGATGGACCACAACTCGGTTGACTCCCAGTTGAAGAGAGTGGATCCTGCTAACGGACCAGAGAAGCAGCACAAACACGGTGAACGTGTGATTTGTGTTTGTTGTCGTACGGATAAAAGACACCGCATGGCAGCGTCATCAAATGAAGCATCAGTGGAAACGGCAGTTTCGCAGCAAATAAGCTTGAAATAACACGCGATTCCCACAGCGGCTTCGGCGGGATCACGAGGACGAGCTGCTCTCATGAACTACACACACACCCTTGACAACAATCAGGACATTATGTGACATCTTTCAAGCTCCGCTTTTGTGCACAAGTGACTTTTTAATGACGTCCAACAACCATACGTGAGAAACACGTGCCATCTCAAACGCTTGCTTTTCAAATGTACGTACCGTTTCTTATATTCACACACGTTTTTTGAGGGTGTATATCAAATAGTGTTTTACCTTGACATGTTTTAAGATGTGTAGTGAAGCCTGTCAGGACCCCAGAACTTCAAAAGCAAGCTCGACAGACCCGATAGACCCGACAGAGCCGTCCCGCACCACCGGATGTTCTCTAGAGCAGAGAGGCCCAGGCGTCAGATCATCCCGATTGATGATGTGTCGGGTTGGCCACGCCCAGGAAGAACAGCCAATAAAGCGCAGGGGTCACAGTGGCCGCGCCTGAGGAAGACTACACGTCACCAGTCAATATTTATATTGCCATCTACGAACATTCAATAAGAAGACAAAATGAAGCGAGTTGAGCTCGCTTTTGAAGTTCTGAGATCCAAGCAGGCTTCACTGTGCATCTTAAAATAAAGCTGTACCAACAATCCGTAAGTCAGCTACGCACGTGTACGTTTTCATTTTGTTTTTCTTCAGCAAACAGGCTAACCTAGCACGATGTTACAGCACTGTTGTGCATGTACAGTAGCTAAGCTAGCTAGCGTTGCTAACGTTTGCGTCCTCCTGTCCCGCTCTTTCATGTTATGGTGTATGTGATTCATGGCACCTGGCAGTGCAGAGTTACGGCATATAGAGTTTATCCAGCTCTCGTGGGACCTTTCATACCACTTTGCAGACGTTCCTCGGAAGTCTAAACCCGGAGATGAGTCCTGGCGAGGAGGGCGGTGTGCCGATGGCTGCAGCTGAGAGGATTTTCTTCAAGAAAAGTGCTGCTCATATTTGGATGCTTTCAAGTGACGCGTTTAACTGGCAAATACCTCCTGGCAAAGGCAAACGCTGGATGCTGAGCACTTCCACAGCTGGGGGAGGCTATTATGCGGGCCTGGGGGATGTCTGTAGGTATGCTCGCTGCAGCCCAGGCCCACCACAAAAGAGCCTTTCAGACTTTCTTTATGGTATCGTCGGGCTTTGGGGGTGCGCTGCTAGTTTGAATGGTTGGAAAATAAGCTTAATAGCTACGTTGGCCTAAAAGCTGGATCTCACTCTGGTGTGTTTGTTTTAAGTGCTCAAACCACCAAAAACAAGTCAAGTCGGACAGGAAGTAGGACAAAACAGGTGGCCCGGCTCCACCCTGAGGTTTCCAAAATGAGGAAACGCAGCAGAGAAAACAAGCTATTACTGCCGATAACAGAAAGGAAAAGTCAAATCCAAGAGTTCTGTCAATAAAAGCAGCAGCTCGGGAGCGCCGGCCTCGGGCTAGCGTCCTTAAACGCGGCAAGCGCGCAGCCGGCCGGTTCACTCGTAAACACTTAGCGACACGCTGCCTCTGCTAAGCATCGCAACAAGGCAATCTGGAGCCATCGCTTTTAGGATCCTGGTGGTGCAGCACAGAACCCACAGGTGAGCGAAAACACAAACAAACCAGATTTCATGGAGTGACGGAACGTTTTGGTTACAAGGTTGTACGCACAATACACAATAGTCCACCCACACTTACACTTCCTGTCTGCATCGCAACCCTGCAAGGACACGCAAACTCCAACGCGCTCTTTCCCTGTTAAAGCAGGGGTGTCCAAAGTGCAGCCCAGGGGGCCATTTGCAGCCCACGGCAGTTTTTTGATTGGCCCGTGGCACATTTTAAAAATAGGATTGAACAACAAAACCAAATAAAAAAACAGCAGCAGAAAAAAATTGAAAAAGAAAAAGAAAAGAAAGCCATAATATTAAAGAAAAATATTTTTTTAATAGTTGCAATATTATGAGAAACAAACAAAAACAACAAAACAACAAAAAGAAACCCCAACAAAAAACAAAATGTTTGGGAAAATCAGGCTGAGGAAAAGTTAGAACATTATGGGAATCAAGTCATAATATTACAAAAAGAACATTTATGAAGGTTATTTAAAAAGAAGATTCGTAAAATTTAAAGAAAAATAGCAAAAATGGAACAATTTGCAGTAATTTTACATGAAAAAAGTGAAAACATTAAGAGAGAAAAAATTGGACACTTAACGAGAAAAAGTCATAACTTTTTCGACAATATAAAAAGTCATGTCATTTTAGTAGCATTAAGTTGAAAGGTTAAAGATGTCACTTTTTAAAAGTCAGAATTTTATGACAAACAAAGCAATGAATAAAGTTGTATTTTTGGGGAAATCAGGTTGTGGAAAAAAATCATGTCAAAATATGATGGGAATAACATCATAATTACCAGAAGAAAATGTACAAAAACAGCAGCAGCAGTAATGGAAGAAACAGCTGTTATTTTACCAGAATAAAGTCAAAATATTAAAGAGACAAAAGTTGTCATGTAACGAGAAAAAGACAATTTGCAAGGACATGGTTGTAATGCTGTGAGGGGGGAAAAGGAGCATAAAGTTGAAATATGAAAGAAAAAATACTTTTTTAAAAAATAGTTGTAATATTAAGAGAAGCAAACAAAGCAAAATAAAAGTTGTCATTTGTGGAAAATTAGGTAGAGGAAAAAATGAAACTATTATGAGAATAAATTTCCCATTCGCCATTCAATGCCTGTTTCTCACAAAATCCCTGAAAAAAATGGAGGAATAACGAGTGTAGGCAGCCCCAGCTGGCGTACCAAATACCCTATAGTTAGCACTTCTGTTAAATGGGGGGGTGGAGTAAGGAGAGCAACACAAACTGGGTCACATGATGGAGACGTAGGAGACAAAACCTTGACAAATGAGGAATAAAAATGCAATGAAAACACGCCATAAACACGAGCTTGATACAGCATTGGCTGCACTTGCTAACATGTAAATGCCCCCAAAAGGGGATAGAAATTGGACAGAGTTGATGAAAGCACACCAAACTACGCAGTCAGCGAGGCGAGCTCAAAGCTCACGCTGACAAACTGAGTTCTAGAAGCGAGGCGTGACCTGTAAATGAACTCGGTGAGTAAAACGTGTCCCTGGGGTCTGAGAAAAATCTATCATCTCCCTCGCTTATTTGCTACGCTTTTGAGAGAAGACGCTCGCTTTTGAAATTGCTGTTTTTAGTGACGTTGGCGGGGGGGGTGACCTCCTTCCTCACAGACGTGAGAGCGACCTTTGACCCGTCCCTGGCTGTAGATGAGGCTGCCCCCGTGTACACGCTCACCGCTTCACAGAGGACATCTTTGTACACGCAGTCGTCACTCGCTATATCGGGGGTTTTCAGAAGTGAATAAATTGATAAATGGTGGCTTTTTGGTGGTAGACTATGGTCTATTATTAGCCAAACATACGGAAATACCAGTCATATGCAGTATTCTGGTCACCAGGCGCCAGTAATGACACTAAACATTGATGAGGCATTAGCTTAACACTGCATCAAGTCATGAAGTTAGCCATGGCACATCCCACATGACAGGGTGAAAAAATGTTCTCCTATTCTGTGTGGAAGTGGTACATTTTCGGCTTCTTAGGTTTAGAAGAAATAAATTTGAGGCCATGTGTTATAAACAATGAATAACAGGAGTTTAAAGGTGACTATAGGGGTGTTATTTCATGTCTACAGGGCTCTAATCATGTTAAAAACCGTATTTAGAAGGCAGTAAACAGGTTTTCTATTTCTTATTTTCTCTTTTTATGTCTATACTATACTATATTGGCTAGTCGAAATGTAAAGGTGACTATATGGGTGTTATTTCATGTCTAGGGGGCTCTAATGTTAAAAAAAAACATATTTATAAGGTGCTAAACAGGTTTTCTATGTCTTATTTTCTCTTAATATGTCTACTATATTGGCTAATAGAAATGTAAAGGTGACTATAGGGGTGTTATTTCATGTCTAGAGGGCTCTAATAATGTTAAAACGTGTATTTATAAGGTGCTAAACAGGTTTTCTATGTCTTATTTTCTCTTATTATGTCTACTATATTGGGTAATAGAAATGTAAAGGTGACTATAGGGGTGTTATTTCATGTCTAGAGGGCTCTAATAATGTTAAAACGTGTATTTATAAGGTGCTAAACAGGTTTTCTATGTCTTATTTTCTCTTATTATGTCTACTATATTGGGTAATAGAAATGTAAAGGTGACTATAGGGGTGTTATTTCATGTCTAGAGGGCTCTAATAATGTTAAAAGGTGTATTTAGAAGGTGGTAAACAGGTTGTCTATGTCTTATTTTCTCTTATTATGTCTACTAAATTGGCTAATAGAAGTGTAGGACGACTGTATATTTTAAAAAAGCAGGCTTCCCTACACATCTTAAACTAAAGCTAAGCTGTAAGTTTGATCCTGTTGTTTTTCTCCAGCAAAAAAAATGTGATTTAAAATGTGATGTTTCCTCCACACAAAGTCTATGACATCACACCGCTAATCGCCTTCATTAGCGCTTACTTCCCTTTGACAGCCATTTCCAGCTCTGCCCCCCACACACAAAAACACTTAACACAGCAGCAGCACCTCTTTCAAAAGGTGCCTTTTACTCCCTCAGGCTCATGCCGATTATACACTCTACGACTAATGCAATGATTGTTCTCACACTATCCAATTTCCTCCCGTGCGTGTGCACTTGCATACATGCATGCGTGCACGCAAACAT
The DNA here is from genome assembly GCF_027744805.1 of Dunckerocampus dactyliophorus. Lineage (NCBI taxonomy): Eukaryota > Metazoa > Chordata > Actinopteri > Syngnathiformes > Syngnathidae > Dunckerocampus > Dunckerocampus dactyliophorus. Next base: position 1,519,969 of record NC_072835.1, on the reverse strand, counting down.
GACATCATCTTGCCGCCATGAGGTCTGTTAGCGCAACAGATGGCTCCAAAGAGTTGATTTATCATTGAAAGCGCGCCGGATGAAGAAAGGGAGAGGAAACACATAATAGCAAAAGAATGATGACCTCTGCCAAGGCCGAACAATCCTAATTAGGAATCAGCACCGATCTGAGAGAAAAAAAAGACGTCATCTTTTCTGCGAGACCAAGACAAAGCGGTCCGAAGTGAGTTATTCCTCCCTTGATTGACTCTTGCGGGTAGCGGCAAGATTTTCTTGCTCGCCGTGGAAGTGTTCAATCCCAATGTCTCACATGGTTCTCATAAAAAGAACCCGTCGGCCGGTTTAGCGTCGCACTTCCGAGCAGACACTCGCTAGAAATTACAGCTCTCCCGGGAATTGTACACGAACGCTGAGCGATGCGTTCAAGGAGACATGAACTGACGCTCGCGATCACAAAGGAAACATGCAACTATGCAATAATGACACCCCCTAGTGGCTGGCGAACACATTGGACGCTAACCCTAATCAATTTCAGTTGATTGGCTCGCTCCGCTCTCATCACAGCTGTTGGCAATTGCCTCATTTCCACCAGATGGCGACAGTGTTAGCTTCGCTATCATGTCATCCACCTGCGTTTGGAAAAAAGGAAATCGGAAGTACGAAGCTTGACGACCGTGTACGCTAACCTTCGCTGCTCCTCCCATGAAAACTTTGCAAGCAAAAAACAACCAAAACCGACATTCAGAGCTTCTAGTTGACATGAAACTGCCGTGTTGGTTATTTCGACAGCACAAAGCCAGCAGCTTGCTCAATGGAAGCCTTCCGAGGGGACAAGGTCGACCAAAAAGTAGTGTTTTCAAATGATACAAATATTTTACAGAATAAACAGCTGAGTGTGGGCATCGTCGTACATTAACCAAAATCGAGGTTGGAGGTTCAATTGATCGGGATTTTAGCCCCGCGAGCTACAATGTATGCTTACAAAAAAAGCTTTGATGACATCAACAAGCTACGGCGGCGCTAATTCCCAGGTCCAGCGCGACCTTGTGTCTCATCGAAACAGACGCTAACTGGATCCATTTTTCCCATATTTTATGATTAACACAAAGCACGTTTTTATAGTTTTACCATTACAGTTTGACACGCACTAATCAATTCCAAATGCATATCAGTTAGAGATGCACGATATCGTTTTTTCAAACCAATAGCGGCACTGATAACATTCTGCTTCACTTTTGTTATATCTAGTTTTGTTACTTAGCTTTAAGTGTACTTTGTGCCCACCTGGAGGTACGAAGGACTGGATGTGACCAAGTGTAGCTGCTGAAATATCACCACATCACTACTATCTAGAGTGGGAGGAGCCACCTGGCGCGGCCCAGCAGGGTGCGCTGTAGTCGGGCACATGCTCCGGGCAGCCGGTGTGACGCCACGGAGGTTTCTGGTAAATCTTGTGCACTTTTCAAAAGTGCGTTTCAGGTGGCTGATCAGGATGTTTTGTGTGCTCCACAGTGTTTTTTCACCCTCATTTCCAAGTGAGCCAGACAGGCTGGAGCGCTTCTTTTGCTCACCTGCACAGTACCGGGTCATTTCGCCTCTTTGGAGCTGATCAGAAAAAGTTGCACTGTTACAAGAATAAAGTCCAAATATTATGGGAATAAAGTCATAACTACGAGAAGAAAATTGATAAGAAGAAAGTTGGAAAAAACACAACAAAAGAAATGCAGATGTAAGTTTATGAAAATAAATACAGTAATAATCTCGCCTGCATGGCGCGTTTAAAACAAAAATATAATAATTCCAATAGACCCTGAAGAGGCTCCTTTCCATCATGGACAACCAGCATCATCTTCCAACAGTGGCCGATTACTACCACTGTCCTGCTCAACCGGAAGATTCATTCCTCCCCCCTGCCATGCGGCTTTTCAACACAACAGCAGGGGAGCCATAAAGACACACACAGGACTGGACCTTATTGTGAATAATTCTTATTATGTATTATCTATCTATCTATCTATCTACCTACCTATCCAATGCAAATGCATATAAATGATGAATGAAAGGGTTAAATTAACATTTAAGGTTACTTTTACCTTCATTGAAGACGTGATTGTTGATGTGAGCGTTCCCAAAGACAGCATGTGGCAGGGAGACACCACACGGACACCACCTTCCTGTTTTGCCATGACTTATTTCTTCAATTCAATTGTGTTTCTCACCTCAATAACCAAAAATGGAGCCAAAGAATGCTTCAAGTGGCAGCCTTTTGATAAAGAGGGTGAAAAACACGATTGAACTGAATTGAGCTCTAGAAATAAGTCATGTCAAAACAGGAAGGTGGTGTCTGTCAAGAATCAGGTCTTCTGTGAAGGTAAAAGGAACCTTAAATGTTCAGTCTGATGAAATCGTAGATGGGCTCCATAGCCGACTTCCGCTTCCGGTTGCCACTTTGTTAGCAAGCTAGCTTCTTTGTTGGACGCTAAGGACGTTTTGTGATGAAAATACATGCGCTGAATGGCACGCTAACTAGAAAAGATACACAAGCTGAGGAACAATGTTGGTGTAAATGAACAGAACGTTCCACTGTACTCACTTGACGACGTCCCATTGCATTCATCGACGTGAACTTGCCACAAAAGTTAGCGACGCAAGTTAGCGACATAACCTTGATGACATGACATGTCAGGGTTTCAGGATGTGCTGGCAGACCAGTGTCTCATATTTTGAAAACCCATATTGTCATTTTATGCGTGTTATGGAAACAATGAATGGCCTGCAGACCCTTATTTGTCCAGTCACGGCACGCCCGTGGATCAGGATCAGGAACAGGAACAGGAACGCCATCGGGAGACAGATGGCTGACGGTAAGCCAAACATAAACCCAACTGGAAGGAGTCTCGGTAGAGACGTAAATAAATATTATTACACGTGTCGACTTGGTGTTTGAAAGCAACCTCACGTCAGAGTGGGACTGATGATGACTCAGAGGGACGGATGGAGGTCAGAAGCGGCCGTCGGGGTAAATGATCTCTGGGGCGACGAGAGCAGGAAGCAGAGGGGAGTGTGTTTGGAGGGGGGTGCCTCTTTTGCAGACGCCTGCCCCCAGGAGATGGATTGCAGATGTCTGACCCAGCAGCGCTGCTGTTACTTGTCAAACTAAAAGCCTCGCATTCGCCTTTGAGTCCTTCTCAGGCTGGTTTTCACGTACGGCTTCTCCGCTAACCATACTGTAAATGTAACACTTCACTGCAGCTTGCTTCTAGCATGCAGACGTCACCATGAGACAACGGAATGGCGTGAATCCTGCTCCAGTACGTTACAAACCCGTTGGCAGGCTGGCAACAGGTGGCGCTACCACAGCCTCTTTGGCCTATCGCGAGCCTGGACAAAATCATTTTCGGAAAAGTCACACTCGGAAATCATGCTAATGAGACGATACAACAACAACAAAAAATGCTGTTTAAGAGTTTCCGGAAAAGTCGTGAAGTGACTAAAAAACAACAGTTTCCGTGTAGATGATCACAAAAAAAGAGAATCAGCACCTCCGAGTCCGAGTCCGAGTCCACGCTTCTCGCTGGTCAAGATGCCTCCCTGACGCCTCCCCGGGGAGGTGTGGACCCCGCCCAGGGATGTCCAACATGCAGCCCGGGGGCCATTTGCGGCCCCCAGCTACTTGTTTTTGTCAGACCGCAGCACATTATAAAAATACAATTTAACAATAAAACAACAAAAACCAACAAAAAAGGCCAACATCAGCAGTCATTTTTTACAAGAATGAAATGAAAATATTAATTCAAAAAAGTTGCAATGGAACGAGAAAAGGATGGAATATTATTAGGGAAAAATAGCACCTTTTTAAAAAGTCGTTACGTTCTGAAAACAACAAATAAAGTTGTCATTTTTGGACAATTAGGTTGCAGAAAAAGTTGTTATGCTACAAGAATAAAGTCCAAATATTCTGGGAATGAAGTCATAACTACGAGAAGAAAACTGACAAGAAGAAAGTTGAGAAAAACAGAAGATATGCGGCTGTGATTTCATGAAAATAAAGTCATACTTTAAGAGAAAAAACGAGAACAAAAGTCACAATTTTTACAAGAATACACTCGTAAGCTATTTTGGTTGAGTCCTTTTAGTTGCCTACGGGGGAAATACATTTTTGGAAGTTGTAATATTAGGAGACAAAACAAAGTAGTAATTTTTGGAAAATTTGGTTGGGGAAAAGGTTGTGATATTATGGGAATAAAGTCCAAATGTTATGAGAAGATTATTTATGAAGAAAGATGAAATATTTGGAAAATAAAAACAAAAAGAGTGAAGTTGATTTTAATAATAGTCTTTTTTCACCTACATGACAACGCTGAAATGCAGTCGTATTTAACTTCTTAGCATATCTTTACTAAATATCAAAGTGCGTCCTTTCATTTTTCACTATGTGGCCCCGCTGGAAAAGGTTTGGACACCCCCGGCATAACCGATTACTCAACGAATGGAAACAACAAGCTTCAGAGAAAATGATCGTCAGTTGCAGCCCAAGTGCGATGTTCTGTAGTCAAGACGTTATTTATTCTTCGACAAACTGTTCTATCTACCCCTCACGGCCAAAAAATTGGAATTAGCTACCGAGGATGGAAGGAAATAACCTGGAAAAAGTCGCCCCGCCACTTCCTGTCAAAGTCAGTCAACAAGTTTTGGGAAGACATCTTGTTTCGAGTCACAACAGGTCCACGCTGTGTAAAAAGGAAGTCCCCCGGCAGCCCTGAGGGCTAACGCGATACTATTTTATGTTGGCTACGCGTGTGGAGTCCCACGGGCGCTGTAACGTTACCCCCAGTCCCGTCTAGCAGCACCGTCACCCTCAACCGGAGAGTCGTCATGCTGCAAATCAAGTCACAGCTGTGCAGACAATTAGCCAGCGGCCCGGTGGGCATTACAGCAAATTAAGCAGGCAAACGCCTTGAAAAGAGTCGAGTCGACTTTGTTCGGATTTGTGCTCCTTTGGGGGACGAACGGGTGAACAACTCCATGAAGTCTGTGCGTTCTAAAGATGTAAACTCAGCTAAAAAGAGTTAAGCAGTTAAGAATGCACATATAAAGGCTTCTGTGAGCTGCATATGAAGCACATTGTTGATATTATTATTGTTATTGTTGTTAACATTGTTACGCCCGAGAACTACTTTACTGGCGTAGTGACACCTCGCCACACCACAGTGGCTAGCCTCTAGCCGGTTAGCCACTAGCTTCACCACACACTAGCCAAAGGTAACGCTACATATTGGAGCTGTGTTTTTGTTTTTGATGCTAGGGGTAGCGTTCCTTTCTATGTTGCTATGTGAAATCAATGCACCCAGGAAGGAAGTTCCCAAAATACTCCAAGTATTCCATGTTATCATGAACGTAGCTGTTACTACACGCTCACAGCATGGATAGAAAACCTGGTTGGAGCTTTTTGGAGGTGTTTTCATAGGTGTGTCCCATTACATGCATTCATTAGCTGCCTCTTTTTACCTGTTTTTATATCTTTAGAAGGCACACAAAAGAGAAAGATGTGTGTTCATGTCTCACATGAGGATCGTGTATGAAATTCCAAAAAAAGTGCACTTTTCCTTTAAGTTTAGAATATCTAAATAAATTGGAGAGGCTCACTAGTTAGCTTGGTGGCTTGTTGTGCTAGCGGCAAATGTCTGTTATGTCCCTGCAGCGACCCTGTCGCCTGTGCAACGTGATGTAAACAAAGACTAATAGGAGTGTGATGGTGACTATAGGGGTGTTACTTCATGCCTAAGGGGCTCTAATAATGTTCACACCCGTTTTTAGAAAGTCATAAACAGGTTTTCGATGCTCTAACTACAAAAATATTCCGTTTATTAATACTGAATCCTACTTATCGCCGTCAGGTCTGGAACCAATTAACCACCATAAACGAGGAAGGACTGTATTGTGATCTGGGGCTGCCCGATTCTGCCATGACCCCTGACCCCATGTTGCCCCATTTAAGTAGCGTAGTTGCGGACGGTTAGAAATCTCGACCCGTAAGGAGCATAAATGCTAGCAGACGTTTCATGAGCCTTTCCTTTCATACGCTGTGTCTCTCTCGTCTAAAATAAACTGAGAAGTAAGCACATTTGGAGTTCCAGCTGCAGCGCGCAGCTCAAAGGCTTTTCCATGACACGATCTGCTGTGATCACATGATGCCGCCGCCATCCGCATGCGGCCGCACACCGCAAGCTCCCTCTTTCATCCATGTCCGACATGTAAAAAGCAGCGCCAGGTGGAGGTAACAAAACCGTCCCGTCTGCAGCGCACCCCCCCAAGAGTCGTGAACCGCCGCCCCCAGACCCCCAAGCTCCCCCACAAAAGGATCTAGAAGCGCCCTGCCCCCGCCCCCTCTCCCTCCTCCACAAGTCATTCACTTCTTCTGCTTTCAAAGGGGAGTGTGCGGCAAGGGCTTTGTTTTGGCCTGGACCCCACCCTGCTCAGCCCCCGGTGAGCGAGCAAGCTCCAGGGCTGGGGAGCTGCTGGAGGTGCCCCCCAGGAGAGGCTCATCTGCGGGGGGCATGAGGGGAAGGCAGAGGAGAGAGGGGCTGCCTAATCGAATCAGAGTGCATGACTGCCCTAACCCTGTACCCTGGAGGGAAGGGTGGGGGAAGGGTGGGGGCCTGGGGGGGTCATACAAACTAAAAGCTATTTGCAGACTAGAATCAGCTGCACGCAAGTGGACGGAAAGACACTACTGGACTTTGGCACACTTCACACAAACGCGGTGATTTTGTTTGCTCTTTGGCAGCTCGAGTCAGAAACACTGATTGATGACGCAAACCAGCCCCCACGTAAAGACTGAGCGAGCATCCATTCAACAAAACACTCATTTAGCAAACGCCAAGCCATCTCTTTCAACAAGAGGGAACATATTCCATTCCTAAAAAACCATCTGTTTTGGACACCTAAAAATGGCTTGATGGGAATAAAAGCTGTAATTACAAAAGGAAAACGTACAAGAAGAAAGTTGAAATAGTTGGGAAATTTAAAACAAAACAGCAGATATAAAAAAAAACAGCAGTAATTTTACTGAATAAAGTCAAAATATTAAGGGAAAAATTACAATCTAACAAGAGTCATTTTTTACAAGACTAATGTAATATTCTGAGGGAAAATAAGAAACTTGAAATAATGAAGACACAATACCTTTTTTTATTTGGGGAAAATTAGGTAGCGGAAAAAATTTGTTATGAGAATAAAATGAAGGTATCATGGGAATAAAGGGCTTTACTGCCAATCAATACCCAAAGAAGGTCCTTTCTGGAAAATGGTGACCAAAATGACAATAAAAATACAAAACCAAAAGTTTTTATGTAAATGAGCGGCAAAGTGCACTTTTACAGCGTAGGGGTGCACGATAATTATCGGGCCAATATGAGGGACCTATGACGTCACACCCATAAATTTGACAACATCAAGGCGAGATTACCCATACTGTGCGGGTGAGCAAATCGAGCACTCCTTTTTTCTCCTCGGCCTGTCGTAACGTCCCCTGAGCTCACTTGTAAGCAAACATTCACTTTCCAAGGAAATGCTCCACACAAAAAAACTCATCAGCCACCTGAAACACCAGCGCCGTGGCGTTTGGAAAGTGCAAAAGGTTTGCCAGAGACCTCCGTGTGGCGCTCGGAGCGTGTGCCTGAATACAGTGCACCTGGCTGTGCCGCAGCAGGTGGCTCCTCCCCCTCTCAGGTGCAGCTAATGCAGTTTGTCCAGACATATAGTACAGTATACTCGCCACTCCCATACATCACAAGCAGGATTAGTGGGTTTATGATTCAAGACCAAAAGTGAGGCCTTCCGAGGAGCATGAAAGGCACTCCATGTGGTCCGCGTGCAGCAGTTTTCTAACATACTGCACTCTAGGTTCTAATTTTTGGGAGGTCAGATTTTTCCGTGCTTTGAAAGTGCAGCGCAGTTACAGCATCACACGTTTGGGGAAAAAAAGAACCTTAAACAGCTTTCCTGAAGCATCTGTGTCATCCGTCTGCCAAGAAATGGAGAGCAGGGGAGGGAGTGAGTTTACTTTTTTGTGGCCCAAAAGGAGGAGAGCAGCCTTGTGCACTGTCAGGATGAATGAAACCCTGGGTTCCGTTTCTTTTCTACAAAAGGGGCTTAGCACGGAGCCTTGAGGTACGCCAAACCGCAAGCCCTTCGGAGCGATCGCCACGACCCAAGCGTCATCACATGTGCAACGTGCATTGCTTTATTTAACATTACATGACGCCAAACACACACACGAGCTAATTACAGAACACACAGCGGCGAGCTAGACCGCACCGTGGCAACATCGCAGCTGCTTACAAAGTGTCAACAATATGCCAGGGGACAACATTTTAGCAACAATTTCAAAAGATTCCCATGGAAATTTTGATGGCCATGTCTTGTGTTGTGAACCTCTGGTCCGGTGTTTGCTAGCTGCTCCTATGTCATGCCATGTATACATTAGCATTTTCATATGAGTAAAATAGTTAATATTTTAACATGCTAACAGTTAGCCAAGGCATTTCTCTAGTGTCCCTACGTCGTGTTATGTACATTTTTGCGCTGACATCAAATAAAATAGCAAAAATGCTAAAATGCTAACTGTTAGCATGCTAGCACTAAGTACCGAAAGTGCTAAGGCAGTTCTATAATGTCCCTACATTGTGACATGTATGTATTTGCATCTAGACATGGATAAGCATGCTAGCACCTAGAAAGATAACTTAGTACGACTAGGTCCAAGGCAGTTGCACAGTGTCCCTAAAACATGCCATGTATGAATTTCCAATTAGACATTAGTAAAATAGCAAAAATCCTAACGGTTAGCATGCTAAGACCTAGCAAGATAGCACAAAGTGCCAAAAGCGTCAAGGCAGTACTGTAGTGTGCCTACATGAGTAAGGACACTACATGAGTAAATTTGCCAAAATGCTACCATGCTATCAGTTAGCATGCCAGCACCATGAGGAAAACAGTAGTGCTTGCAGGTGGTTCTCGAAACCCGACACCGAGGCCACTTTTAGGCTTTCTCCTGAAGTTACAAAAGACCAGCGACCTCTTAAGACTTTTGTTCACTGACCCTGGCAACAAATCAACACCAGGAAAGTAACCGGAGGGGTTAATGGCACTTTTTATGGCGCTTTTGTGCAGAGATGACATAAAAACAGTGTCCATTTGCAGCTACAAAAGAACCATTGGGGTGCATTTACAGCATACTATTATAAGATGACGGTCATTTCAAATGTATTGTTTTGACACTTTTTCCTCGTTAAAGGACATTATAATGTTATTGACAGGCTTTTTTTTATTTTTACATTAGAAAATAGACATTACAATTGTTTCTCTATTGCCCCATGCTAGGTACAGTGGCTACGCTAGCCAACACCAAACTGTCACTGCAATCCCCCAGGTTAATATGAGTCACTAATAAAATTGTCCCCCAATATATTAGTATGGGTGGTATGGTTATTGACCATTTATGTTCAAATAATAACGACCACAGCACGTGACGTCTCTGAAGCGCTGCAAAAAAAATTGCGTAAGGAGGGAGTGACGTTGGTCTCGCGCATGCGCAGGACCGATCGCGTTTCCAGTGACAAACAGGTAACATTAGCATCTAACCTTTGTTAGCACTTATGTCTACAAAATCTGTACTATCCAAAATAAAAATAAAAAACCTTTGTCCGCAAAAAGCAGCATAAATAACAATTAGTACTTTCCAAGGAAAATGTGTCTATTTTGTTTTTACAAAAAAACTGTACACACGTAACGTATTGCTGTGCGGAAGTGTGGCAAATTGTAGGTGCAACACCAATTTGTTTTTACGGAATACACTATAATCTGTCACCAAAACTATTCTTTACATATTTAGACGATTAACTGTTGAAAAAGCGTAAGAAAACGAGCATTTTGTGTGTGCAATTTACTACGAGTTCTCGTTTTTCCCATCATAAACTGCGAAAAACGCCACAAAAAATTGTTCTCAACCGTTCGCCTAGAATTTACTTTCGTCTTGAATTCACTCTCATGGTAATTGTAAAGAAAAGAAAATGTTGCTTTCATTTTCAAGTGTTACAAAAGCGGTGTTGGGGGAAAAAAAGCAGATGGATGGACGCCACATCCGACGAACCTTGAAGACAAAAAAACAGCCAAACTGCTCGGCTTTTTATTACCACGAGTATCCGCTCAAAGTATGGAAGTAGAAAATTCGGAAACGTAGGAAAAGTAGATGTGTGGGAAACGTAAGCAGATGTTCACTCGTTTATACACGGAAACTCAGCTTTGTAGATAGTACGATTTTAAATGAACTTACTTGGAGAATGGATAGTAAGGAAGGACGCTTGATGTCTCCGTCAAGATGAATGACTTTCTTCTCGACTTGTCGCTGGATTTTTGTCCTCCTTTTTTAGGAACTTTTTCCTCCTCCGGATCCTAATCTTTTTTGTGTGTGTGTTCCACGTCCTCCGGCGGACCGCAGAAGAATGAATGGCCACCGCCAACCTCCTCCAAGCCAGTCCAGGACCGACCGCTACTGGATGGGCGTGGCCACTCGCAGTGCCTCGTTCCTCCAAGGGAGCCAATCAGAGACCGGCTACAGGAAGGAACGAATCAGAAGCAGGCTTCTGCCAATCAGACACCGGCGGCCATGTTTGTTATTATTATTGAATGCCATGCTATCCGTGTTGTGTCGTCCAATAAGTTCACCTTTAATGTTGATATTTCTATTATTCTAGTCAAAATAAATGCACTTAATAGAGTATAGCTACACAAAGTTGGGAGGTAGCAGCCTAATTTCTTAATTATTTTCCTGTAAATAAGTAAGTAGTAATTAAATGTAAATGTACCTCCATTTAGGAAATAATATGACTCCGTTTACCAAATGATAATAATAATAATAATAATTCACAAGCCATTCATTTCACGCTTAAGCAAGGGTGTCCAAAGTGTGGCGTGGGGGCTATTTGCGACCCACAGCATGTTGTAGAAACAAACACACACAAGAAAAAGGCAAAACTGGGGAAACTAGAGCAAAAAGGCACAATGTAAAAAAAAAAATCTGACATGGTGATACCAATAATTAAACATGTACTAATAACACATAGCTTTGGTTTAAATATGCACAAGTGTTTTTTTTTTTTTTTGCCTTTTTATACAATAAAAATATATATTTAAATATCAAAGTGCCCCCCGCATCCTTTCATTTTCTGTATCCGGCCCTCGGTGGGAAACGTTTGGACACCCCAGCTCAAAAGTCACCTCGGGGTCAAAGTTATCCAGTGCGTTTATGAAGATAAAACCTTTAAAACAACCTCCTAGGCCGATGGGGAGTGGGGAATGGGGAGACAGAAAGCAAAATGACACTTAAACACGGTTTCATCAAAGTTCAATGTTTGGATTAAAGTTAATAAGGACACTGTCCACAACTTTCCACAACAGCATCAAAGACATCATTGTTCCAACAATTCCGATGGCAGCTACTTACGATATGGTCCCGTCACTTCCTGGCATGCTGGGAGAAGTTCGAAGTTCCATCATTTTGGATGAAAGTTCAAAAGGAAACTGTCCAGAAGTTGACACAACAGCATCAAAGACATCGTCGATACCAAAACACGAATCACCCCGCGCCGTTATTTCGTCTTCAAACGCCAGGCTTGCACCCATGGGGAGTCATTTTGTACAGAAAGTGGACCCGCGGGCTGAAAGAGTTTGGAGACTATAAAGAATACAGCAGAGGCAGTTTGTGGCTGTGCATCTTTAGTGTTAGATAATTAGATTGTGACCATGAAAGGTTCCTAACAGGGTGAACAGTTGCCTCATTCAAAGTCAGTTGACTGTATTGGGAAAATGTGGTTTAGTTTTTTTTTTTTTTAGCTACCCAGAAAGATGTCTTGAATGTCTCAAAAGCAGCTGAAAGCGATATTAGTCATCTTTGTTGTCTGGCGGCTGTGTAAAGGCGTGGTTTAACACAGTATTATGTGCACACCCAGACAGCCCGCGTGTCGCATTCCCTCTAAATCGTGGCCTTAACCTTTATCGGGAGGCTAACAGCTGATAGCGTCTGCGAGATAGCTCACATTCCCAAGTCGATACACACACACACATGCACATCAACCCTGAGGTCGTACTGTGTTGGGGAACCTTCATAGCTTCAATTGCTGCTTAAAACTATTACTTTCAAATGGAAATGTCCTTTTTTTTTGTTTACGCTCTTTGACCCTCGGCCCATGCAGCAATGGTTGTGGAGCCACAAGCGGGAACAAATATTGAGGAGAAATGGAGAACGAAAAGGGTATTTTAATGGTTAAGTTTAGCTTCCAAGGCCTGGCAGACGGCTCTGGCAACAAAACCAAAGTTATTTGTATCTACTGTCGCCGTGAGGCGACTGCCATAGAGACGTGAGAAGTTACTGGAGCACTGCCGGTATTTATTTTTATTATGCAGCGGTACCTTGGCATGCGAGTGTTTTTCAGATGCGAGCCGTCACTCGGCTGATTTTTTGCTTTGAACTGCAAAATGAAGTCAAATTTGGGTTACGAGCTGTTAGTTACCAGCAGGCATAGCCAAGGACAGCTATTTGGGGGCTTATGTCAATGTGACTGAAGACAACAATGGATGTTTCCCACGTTTCAGGTTTCATTGAACCTTTTCAAACCAATTAATAATGAAAACCAAAGTACTATACTTGTATTATACACTTGAAGTGTATTTACTTATACGCGTACCTACTGTAAGTAGTAGTGATGGCTTCATTGCGTGTGGTCGTCTTCATGTTTGTCACATCTTGCCTCCTCTGTCCTGCTTCAGTCAATCTACGGAGGGAGGCTCTTCACACTGTCTTTCAGGGCCCCGCCCAACAAACACACACAAACACCCCCCCTTCTGATGTGCCACATAGCTTGATCACAGCTGAAACAACAAAGGCGGGAGAGGGCGGAGGGTGAGGCCGTGGAGTATGAGCAGAGAAGCGTGTCGTCACCGTGTGAGGTTGCCTCGCTTCGGATGCGCTCAAACAGGGGTGTCCAAAGCGTGGCCCGGGGGCCATTTGCAGCCCACAGCTGTTTTTTAAATGAAAGAAAGACGTTTTTTAAAATGAAAAACAAACAAAACAACAAATAAAGTTGTGTCAAAATATGATGGGAATAAAGGGACAAAGCTGAGATGAAATATATATGCAATGCTGCACTCGCTGTCGAATCCCGCACCCCAACCCTGACGAGCTGAGGCCGGACTGAAACGCTATAGTTAGCATGCTAACACCTAGCATGACAATGCTAAGTGTCAGTGTAAGATAATACCTGAAAGAAATGGCTAAAATGCTAACATGCCAATGTTAGCATACTTGCAATGCTAACATGCAAACTGTTAGCATGATAACACCTAACACAAAACTACTGTCTATGTAAGATTATGCTTTTGAAAATAGCAATAAAAACTGAATACAGTATGTTAATTTTAACATGCTAGTAATGCTAACATGCTTGCTGTTAACGCTGAACATGAAAACAATGTCTATCTAGGTTTGTAACTTTGAAAATAACAAAAAAGCTAACATACTAAAAGCTACATATATATGTACTGGATATCTATATGCTGTATATATAGCTACTTAGCATATCTACAAAATGTCACAAGTGTCACAATGTTTGGACACCCCTGGATTAATGAATCAATGAAGGTGTGTATTGATTAGCATGCTCACGTAGGTTTCCTTCCTGGTAAGCGTTGATTGTCATCCGCCTCGCTCTCCTGCAACTCCCTCGACACGGCAGGTCAGAGGTCGCCGGTCCGCAATAGGAGGGAGCCGCGCCCCCGCTCACGGCGAGCCTGCTTCTGGCGGGAGGTCAAACGCTAGGGGCCAGGGGTCAGGGGTCAAAGCGCATCTAGGTATGAAGGAAATGAGCTGCTCGCTCCTGCTCGGATTCCAAATGATCCAGATGAGCGGTGGGTGAGCAACATGCCAGATGCCAGACGTGCACGCACAAATTCCTCGCTTGATGGTCACAGTAAAGGCGCTAACCCATTTACAAGCAGGACAATAAAGTCTTCCTGCATGTTTACTGTGAGCTTGCTTGCTTCAGGTTGGGGCTTTTTTGGTCACCTTCTGGAAAGAACATGTGAGACCATGGACCATAAAAGTACAAACAATAAGCTAATTTTTGAAAATTATCATGTATATTTATTATACTTATTTTTACTATGTTTTTGTAGTATTTTTTATTATCATATATAAATATTTGAAGGAGATATTTATTTTTTTTACTATTTTCTGTCGTATTTTCTTTAGTACCATATATATTTCATGGATACATTTTAAGGAGATATTTATTTTTAATATTTTTTGTACTATTTTTGAAGCATCACATATTTAATGACATTTATTTCATATAAACTTTTTTGTATCATACAGTATATATAAAAAAAACATCATATATTTAATGATACTCATTTCATACAATTATTTGAAGGAGATATTTTTTATATTTTTTAGTATATGTAAATATTATATTTAATTATATTTCATATACATATTTGAAAATTATATTTATTTTTATTTTTTATTATAAGTAAATATATTTTATTATATTTCATCTAAATATTTGAAGATCATATTTATTTTTACTTTTTTTTGCAGTATTTTATTGTATTTTTTTAGTATCACATATTTATTTCCTATAAATATTTGAAGGCAATATGTATTTGTACTATATTTTTAACATCATGTATATGTATTTATATTTATTTCCTATAAATATTTGAAGGAGATAATGCCCACGAAATGAATGACAACTGTCTTATTTAAGTCATAAAGAATTCATGAGTGGTCATTAGATCTACCTCTGCACGCGCTTTAAAATGCCACTATTAATGCTGGCTGAGCAGTTTGCTACTTTGCACTGTTACAACATTGGTTCTCTTGATGCTGTGTTGCTTGTGAATAAATCACGTGGTGAAAAGAGCTACGTTATCCTTTAGACTTTCTCATGTACTCCAAATCATGATGACAGTAGAAAAATGGACTTGTTAAATGTGATTTTCAAATTTCCCTTCAATTACTTGCGCTTTTGGTAAGCATTTCCGGTAAACAGCCACTGCTCCACACCAAGGAGAGCGTATCAAAGTTTGCACTCATCTCACGCAGCTAAGCCCAGGGCCCCCAGGCTCCGGCAGGGCCCGGGTCGCATCGCTTGTCCTCGTCAGGGAAGTTGACGGGCAAGGCGCTCTGCTGGTGGCGGTGGAGCCTGCCCAGGAGGTACTCCACCACGGCCGGGAAGCCAGCAGACACCTCGTCCCTCTCCTCGGGGTCCTTCTCCACATCGAACAGCATCACGGGCTTCAGTGGGGGCCGAGCCACTGCCTCGGAGGGGCGAGGGGCGGAGTCGTTGTGGCCGGGCCGCGGAAACCAAACGTCACAGCCTGGACGGGAGGAAGCGGACCCAACTGTTTAATTCTTTTTACCTTTTACAATTAACAGCAGGTTACTTCTTTTTACTCCGGTTTATTACGGTATATCAGCTTCAGGTTCCCTTGTCGTCATGCTTTTTGTGTCTGTTGACTTTTTTCTTGAACCATATATGGCCCCTCTACAAAGTGCAGACCGTGGGCCATTTGTGGCCCATGGCTGCTTTTTCATAGGCCCATAGCACAGTCTAAAAATGCAATGTAACAAGAAAAATCAGCAGTAATTTTACAAGAATAAAGTCTCTCACAAAAAAGTTGTAATTTACTGAGAATAACGTAATATTAAAGAGAAATAAAATGTCATTTTAATAGCACAGAGTTGAAATATGAACGAAAAAAAGGTGTTTTTTTGTGGTAATATTATGAGAAACAAAGAAAACAATGTCAAGTCAAAATATTAATGGAATAAATAAATTACAAGGAGAATTTACAGAAAAGTAAATTATATTATGTTTTAGCTGACGTTTATCTGTTTGTTTGTGTTGAAAATAACTTTGTAACTGTCATCCTAGGAAGACAACAAATGAAGCTATAAACATGCAACAACACCATTAGACATAGCCAAAGACTGCATCCAGAGCGCCATTACGGAATTTTTTTTGAATTTTTGGAATATTTTTTGTGAATACCTACTGAACTAATATTGATATCATTATGAATCCCATTGCTAGTGCTATGTTTTCATGGCCATATGTAGATAAAATACATGCAGGACTAATATTTATGCTGTAAATCACAATATGGGGGGAGCTATGGCGCTTGGCGGAGGTCTGTGCTTTACTAGTTATATTCTAAAATGTTGGTTTTGCTTAAAAATGCAAGCTTTTAGTTGTATTCAATGTTCAAAAATATGATACAAATATGTGGCTTTCATGGCTCTCTTAGCCACAAAGGTTCCCGACCCCTGCCTTTAGACTAAACATCAGGATGGAGGACACGGGGCGCTGACCTGGGTATCCCGTGAGCAACTTCCAGTTGGAGGATCGAATGGCGGCATGGAAGGACACGTTGAAGCCTCCGCTGACCCCCCGAACCGAAGCTAAGCCACGCTCCCCACCGGGACCTGCAGGCAGGCAAGGTGGTCCGGTTGAAAAGAATGTTTCAGAGGAGAAGTTCTAGCAACATCAGAGACATACCTGACGGTCCCACATGGTGTCAAACAAAGAAGCATGTTTTGAAAAAAAAAACATTAAAAAATGAAAGTTGAGGCTGCAGGAAGCGAGCGGCCTCCAGCTGCCAAGCACAATGAACACATCTAAAGAAATGTGGAAACAAACGTTCCTAAGTGGCACCATTTGAGTGAATTATTTATCCTTATCCTCCGCGGGGGTCTGCAAGTTCTCCTGCCATCAGCAATTTTTCATCCCTTGCGAGAAAAAGGAAGATGTGGCCTTCAGGTTGACCCCACAATGTGCTTCTGATTAGACACATTTGCAAGTCCTTTCTTTGCTTCCTGGCGCTGTGCAACTTGAGCGCCGCTCCTCCGTGAGACGGCGAGCTGACAAAGCCTAGTCAGGTCTCGTTAAACGACATTAATCAACCGTTTTGGGATTTTTGCACATGATGGTGGGATTGCCCGCTGGCTCACCGTCTCCTTTCCAGCTCATCCCAAAAGCGTTTAATGGGCTTCTTCCACCCCAAACTCTTCCAAGAATGCCACCATGAAGCTTGATTTGTGCGCTGGGAAGGGAGAAGGGTAATACAAAATTGTACGCATGCGAGTGTCCAAAAATGTCCTGTTGAGATGAAGAAGTAAGACTGAGGGGGCTCGAGCCAAACCTCTGATTCAATAGCGCTCACCTGTTATGCAAACTTGACCTTTCAATGATGTTCTAACAGCAATATCTCTTTGAGTGTCAAACATGACAAAACACTATCAGGTCCCTCCACAACAAAGGCTTCACTACACAGCTTAAAATCAACAAACTCCTCGCCAGTCAGCTACAGATTCGAGAGCTGTAAGTTTGATTATTTTGTTTTTTTTCAGTGAACGGGCTGACATGCTTGCTTGACGTTGCTGTTAAAGGGCCCCTCATCAACTTTGCTTAAATATGTTATATGTGGTTTGTTCCATTTTTGAAAGCAAATGGGAAATCCACAAAAATGGCATTTATAGTTGATGGCATGAGCCATGACGAGCTAGTGACATCATGGGGTACTATCACTCAGGTTAACAAACACAGCGGTGTATGAGGCAGACAATGTTTACAGTCATTATAGCCAAGATTTGAGCGATCTGTCAATAGTTTGAGGAGGAAGAAACATTCAGAGATGAAATAGGGAACTTTCAGAACATGGACTTAAGCCGTAAGACATGGAGATGAAGACTGGTTGCCTTCAAAACACAGAATAGTAAGTGTAAATTACCTAGGGCTTGCTTTTCCTTCAATTATTGTTTTAAATCGACTTCTGCTTCTTAATGAGCGTAAAGGGGTCTTTAAAGCTTGTTTGATTGTATAGTTGATCGTCGCCACGCCAACCTGGCTGTGAAACGATGTTTATATAACATGTATAATGCTTTACAGCCTTGTCGCTATCATGGAATAGTGTTTAGAAGACATTATGTAAACAAGACATGACCTACTCTCTTCTTCCTTTGTACCAGCAGAATAGCATCCTTTTTCAAAATGCGTTTATAGTGTACTTTCAAGCCAAATGCTTCTTGTAAAGGTGTTCCTTCATAGCAGTCATCAGTGAAATGATCACTGCAAAGAACAGAAGTCGAGGTGGGCATCCATCTGTCTCTTGTTCTGTGCATGCACCACTTCTGTCTTAAACCTTCCTCTTTTGGAAAACAAAAACTTACAGTAGCACTGGGATACTATCAACATCCAGCAGCAACACAACATTTTGGCATGACTACTATTTGGATGAAAAATACACTGAACCAAGTCCACCATCTACCTTGGGAAGCGTTTGTTTACTCTGCTTTAGCCGAGAGGCGTCACCCCAATGACATCACTTCCGGAAATGAGGCAGAACAGCTGGTGCCATCAACTATGTCATTTTTGCAAATTTACCATTTGCTTTCAAAAATGGAACAATGTAGAACACAATTACAAACAATATGTAACATATTTAAGCTAAGTTGATGAATCATGTCAGGGACCCTTGAACAGCAACGTCATGATAGCATGCTAACCCGTTCACTGAAGAAAAACAAAATAATAAAAACTTACAGCTCTCACGTCTGTAGCTGACTGGCCAATAGTTAGTTGATTTTAAACTGAGTAGCGAAGCCTTTTTTGTGGAGGGACATGATAGCGTTTTGTCACCTTTACGCAGCTATTACCCAATATAGTAAACATAATAAGAGAAAGTAAGACAATAAGACATAGAAAACTTATGTACCACCTTTTAAATACACTTTTTTAACATTATCAGAGCCCTCTAGACATGAAATAACACCCCTATATTCACCTTTACAGTCCTATTACCAATGTAGTAGAAATAATAAGAGAAAAATAAGCCTTTTAAGACATAAATGAGACTTGTGCTCGTGTGTGTTGCTGTAAATGTGTTTCTTGGGGGCGCATTGGGAAATGGGGGAGGGTAGAGGTGGGAGACCCCGAGAGGATGCTGTGAGAAGGAGAGCAAAGGACTACAAAAAGAGGGACATTTGAGGGTGATTTAGGGCTTGGGACAAGTCCAAGTACCCCCCACCCCCCACCCCCCACCACCGCTTTCCTCACTCTCTGAAAGAGAGACAAGACCTCTGGCTCAGTCCAGATTCCTGCTTTTAAACACAGCGTTTGAAAGGAGACTTGAAAGGATGTAAACGGGAGGAAAAGGTCTTTTCATGAAGGGAGGAGGAGGAGAGAAAGAGGACCTGGAAGACAAACAGAGAGGAAGGTTGGGATTGTGGCCTGGAATGCTGCAGCAGGCGAGGCTTCCTTGTCGCTGCGCTGTAAAGAAAGTCTGACATGAAAGCGGAGGCCTTGTAAAAGTGCGACGGCTTATGATTTACATCTGAGCCGCGAGGACGAGAACACGACTGATTTAAGCTGCACAGAGCTCATGTCTTCCAAGTTATGAAGTGTAAACAGACGCCAACTGGAAGCACTCCCGGCTTATCAGGTGACACTTTCATTGCTTGTGTTGTCAATTTGACTCAATGAATGCTGTTTTTATAACACGTAGGACGTAACGCGCCTTTTATCTTGTCCAGTCAAACACGGCTCAGCCTCTCGGTGGAAAGGCCGACACCCCCAAGGTTGTAGCATTCGGGGGTTTCACCAAAGACGCCTCTAGAGTCACATGTTGACACATAAAAGCAGCAAATGATGAACTCGTACTATGTGTAAATTACGTGACGTACGGGACTAGCACTGAAAGCTCCAGCATCACTTGGAAGCAAAGATAAGCTGGACTTAACATCGTGTGTCTTTATTTTTACACTTGTGTGGCTTGTTGAAAACATTCAAACATGGCCTGCAAAATCGAACAACGGTGGCCACAGTTTGACCCCGGAACAGACTATTTGTATTTTCAAGATTTTGGTTGGTTTTTGGTTGAGATTTCACTGTATTCAAAATGTAAAAGGTTCTTGCATAATGGACTGTATACTGTAGCCACTTAGTTGTTAGCAATGACTTGTTGCTTACTGTTATATATATATATATATATATATATACAGTCAAACTTGTCTATAGCGGCCACTAGAGGGAGTCTGCAAACGTGGCCGCTATAGACAGGTGGCCTCTATAGACAGGTTGGCGTCCAGTTTGAAGGTTGACCAGTAGAGGAAAAAAAAGGGAAAATAATAATAATAATAATAATAATGTTGACCAGTAGAGGGCACTGCGGACTGCGGATAAAATTTGTACATCACTACTAGGCTTGTTATTATCATGGTTCATGGTTTGAATTCATCCTGAACATGCATATGAGTCAAACAGTAGCACATCACATAGTACAATTCACAATTTTGCATGTCCAAAAAGGAGTAGTAAGAAGCAAAGCTTATCTAATCCTACCCCTCATCAGTTTTACATCAGTTGCAATACATTCAATACATTGTTCTTCCAAGTGTACTTTGTAGGTCTACATGACAATGTAGTGCAATCATAGCCAAGGTTTTTACTTACTAAAAGGAAGCTAGAGGCTTAATAATAACTGATAGAATATATCCACCACCCACAGAACAAAGCTGTGCTAGTAATGTCTTACGCTTGTTTTTTATATTTTACTTTTTACAGCTTTAGTTCATCAGAAAGTGACGGGAAGTAACGGTGGGCGTCCCGAGCAGGAGAGCTAGGCTCAGTGCTAGCTGTGAGTTTGGAGAGAGTTGGGAAGTGTGTTTATGTTGGCGTGGATGTAAAGTCCTGCAGTGTTCTCCGCTGTTAATAAAGCCATTAAAGTGCAACGGCGACGTGAGTCTCTCCTTCCCCACAACAAGCGGCATTACAGTATTGACACACATTGTGCACATTGTCTCACACCAGGAAATAAACGGTGTCATTTCTTACAGGCATTGGCTGGACAGCTATGTAGTGGGGCTTGTTTAACCTTTGCCTTGTGGGCAAGCAGGAAGGAGAGACGATGCTGAGAGATGTGTGTGTGTTCTGAGCTGCTGTCTGGTGGCCGCGTTCAAGAAATAAAGTTGGCAGAAGCAACAGGAGAAGTTTCCTTCTTTGCTTCGGAGCTGAATAACACTGACAAGTTAACAGACTAGTAGCGAACGGAAAAGAAGACGGCTTTTTTGTGTGTGGAATACAGAAGATGAGGACTTTGATGGATTTGTGGATGAGGATTGATGAAAGATAACGTGAGTACATTCTAAAATACTTCAATTAAGTACAACCCAACTCAGTTTTGCTCCCGCTGCCGCATGCATGCTAGCATATGTTTTTTTTTATTGTAGCGTCGCTGGGAGCACGTCCTGTTCCCAGCATACTTTGCGGTAATGTTTTGGTGCAAATGCTCTTAAAGTTACATGTTTGACCAGGAAATAGCAAGCTCAAAAGAAGACGGCTTTTTTATGTGGAACAACTGACAGTTTGTGTGGATCTTGTGAATGATTGTGACTGAGCTAGGACTCAGTAATTAAAGTCTACACACGACGGAAAACGAAAAACGAAACTTTTTCGTGCATGAAGCTTCTACTTGAGTTGGTAATTTGGCCGCTATATGTGGTCAGATATTGACCAAGGGAGACAACATGGGTGGCCGCTGGCCGCGTTGGACAGGTGACTGCTATACACAGGGTCTATAACATGTACATTTGCTGCGGGGGATTTTTCAGTGGCTGCTATAGGCAGGTGGCCGTTCTACAAAGGTGGCCGCTAAGACAGGTTTGACTGTGTGTATATATATAAGTGTAACGGATGCCAGCCTGTGAGGCTGTGTTGGTAAACCTCACTCCCTCTGCCTCAAGAGCTGCGCTGAACATGCGGCCGACAGTCCGGGGTTTTAGTCGTGTGGTCAGCGCCCTCGCCTCCCATTACGAAGGTCCTGTGTTGGAGCACCGGTGCGGGCAGGTGCGAAACAGGGCGGGTTACATATATATACACAGTTTTATATATATGTAATATATATATACAGTAATACCTCGCATAATATAAACCTCCTTTTACATAAATTCCACTGAACATAAAGAATTTATGTAAAGTATTTGCATCGCATTACAGAAGAAATTCCATATAACATAAAGCGTCAAGTCAGTGCAAGTCTTTTTTTTTTTTTCAATCAACTTTTTTAATACCTCAAGTCGGTGCAAGTTCAGACTAACACTTGGTGACGCCTTCTGACGCTTCACGCTCTCTCATTGGCTGATTTTCGGGGCACAGCCTCCGCTCTCATCTCATTGGCTGATTATCAGGGCACCACCTACGCTCTCATCTCATTGGCTGATTATTGGGGCACCGCCTACGCTCTCATCTCATTGGCTGATTATGGGGGCACCGCCTACGCTCTCATCTCATTGGCTGATTATCAGGGCATCGCCTACGCTCTCATCTCATTGGCTGAGTTATAGAGCACGTACGTGAGTTTGTGTGAGAGACAGGCTTGTCCCTTCAAACTCCTTCCTCTTCGTAGTCCCCCTGAAACTAACTTAAACAATTAAGTTAAGTTACAAATTAAAAGTTTGCACACAGCATTATCCTGTAGTGCGTGTGCGTTTGTCTGTGAGACCACCTGACTCTTAGACTCTTTGAGTTGTGTTTCGACTCAGGCTAGTCTTCCTCCTTCCTGCCTCCACTTGCGCTCCAGATCAAGACATCTCGTTAACGGTAAGATTGTTTTTGTTTTTCAGTTTTATTTAATTTACAGTAATCTTATTTATTACCTTATTTTATATTGGAATGTTACTCTACTATGTTTATGCTAACGTTTTCTTATATTTTCCCACCATATTTGGTGGACTTTGAATATTTTGAAGTGCCAAAGGTGGTGAGTTTGGGAAGATCTTGGAATGGATTAGGCTATTTACATGTATTTTACACTTCGTATAACATAAAAACCCTATAACATAAAGGTTCTTGGAACGGATTATTTACGTTGTAGGGGCGTCTACTGTATAGGAATATACAATATGTATAATATACACTCACCTTAGCTAAAGGTCATTAGGAAAAAGTCAAAAGTTTATATTTCATGTATTTATTTTATAAGAATGTTGAAACAGCAGAAATTGCAAGAATAAAGTTAAATTATTAAGAGAAATAAGTCGTATTCTATTGTAAAGTGAAAAAAAGTCTCAATTTTATGAGAATTAACTTGTAATATTAAGAGGAAAAATAATGTTGTTTTAGTAACATAGGACTGAAATATAAAAATAAAAGACATTTGTAATTTGTGGAAAATTAGCCTGGGGAAAAAAAAGTCAAAAATATTATGCCATAATATTAAATAAAATAAAGTTTACAAAGATTATTTAAGAAGAAAACTGAAATATTTGGAAAATTAAAAAATATTAAAATAAACTCTATTTATTATTTGGCTATATGAGTGGCTTTTGTGTACAAAAACGAGATTGTAGAAGTTCCTCTCTGCTATTTGTGATTGTGTTGTGGCCCTAAGGTGCTTTTTTGACACCATTCTGCCCCTCACAGTCAGGAAAAGAGAGCTGAGCTGGTCACGAGATCGGTTTCCTGGAAGAGGCACTACCATCACACTACCTCCACCATACACACACACACACACACACACACACACACACACAGGGATCGAATGTCAAGCGGCTGGCGTTTAAACAGTGTTGACTGACTAGACTTTCAACAGAGACTGATTGGAGTTTCCACCTTATCAGCATTCCTCAGGGCCCCCCCAGCAATAACAAATACATTCTCTGGGCTTGCTCAACATCTCTCACGTTATCAGTAAATAAAGCTCTTCTTCACACTCCCATTCAATACACTCACAGGGATCCGGTTCAGTCTTATCTACTACAAAAGTCACATTTCAGCGACATCTCTATTTGATATATATCTCTCATTTATATGCTTTACAGCACGGCTTCTCAGATGGTGGGTCGTGGGTCCATTGTGGGTGGGTCGCAGACAGCACATCTTGTCTTTGATTTTCACATTTGATGCATTCTTATATTTTATTTGAATTAATGCGTTACTGTATGCATGCAGTTCTTCCTCTTTTCCTGGACAAAATGCCTTCATCAATTCCTCCAAAATGCACTTTGCACATGTAATTACAGTATGTGTGTTCATGTTCAAAATATGACACACGAGATGTACAAAAGTGCTTGATTTAAATATACAAACACATGACAGAATAAATAAAAATAAAATGACAAATAAAAGTGTAAAAAAAAAGACTTACAAAAACAAGAAAGGTTTAAACAAATAAAAATAATTTAATTACAATTGTAAAAATACAAATTACTTAAATAAAAGTGTAAATAATAATAATAATAATAATAAAAAAAATAAAAATGTAAATGACTTAAATAAAATGTGAAAAAATAAAAATAAAAATGACTTAAAAATGTCAAAAAAAGAAACTCTTATGTACAAAATAATACAAATTAAAATTACTTACTGTAACTGTGAAAAATAAACATAAAATGACTTAAATAAAACTATAAACATAAAAATGGCTTAAATAAAAGTGTAAAACCAAATAAAAATAAAAATAACTTCAATAAAAGTGGAAAAATAATACAAATTCAAATAACTTTAAAAAAGTGGGTGACCATTAGAGAATGCGGGTCCCAGGTTGAGGGCATTTGAGAAGCCCTGCTTTAGAGCACTTAAGAGTAGTCCACGTACAGCTTGTATAGCAGTATAGATTTGCTGTCCACTGCAAATGAGTCAACATTGCTGTCTAAATAGCCGGCAACACCAGTGAATAGTATTGTGAAGCTGAAAATAGGCCACATGGCGCTTTTCCGAGATTATAAGCAGCCCAAACACACCTCCAAGATGACAACTGCCTTGCTGAGGAAGGTGGCGGAGGTGCCAACAGTGCCTCCTTCACATCTCAACCCAACTGAGCACCTGTGGGGCTTCCTCAAGCATAAGGTAGGCAAGGTGGATGTCATCATGGAGAAGTGACAACCTGTGCAGCTCTGCTCTGTTCCACGCCCAAGAGGATTAAGGCAGCGCTATGTAACAATACAAAATATTCACAGCTATTTAGACAATAATGGCTGTGTGTTGAAGGTAGAGCTGTACCCGGACTACACTAATGTGTATACTCTGTAGACAGTAGGATTGTGCGTGCTGGAAGGTGAGGGGTGTAGTGTGGCGGTTGTGGTTGTAACTTACAGGGGGCGATGTCGTTGTACAGAGGGTCAATGTTGTGCAGCAGTTCCAGTCTGGGCGAGGCCAAGCCGTGACTGCGAGATAAAAGCACAGTGAAACCACATGCACAATGGACACACAGCACCTCTGACTCACAGGCTGTACAACATCCAAGTGGTAAATCTAAAACAGCACGCCGCCGCTTGCGCTTTGACCGCAGAGAAAGCGCTCTGACCACAGCGTCTGATAACACCACACCAAAAAAAAACCTCCCCATTGCCTGCTTGCCTTTCGCCCGAGAGGCTCCGCGGCCAATTACAAAAACAGTGACAACGTTTCTGTGTTGTGTTGCGCACGGCGGCCAATGGGAGTGCAGCGGAGGGCCGAGGTAGCACTTTGCGGCCGAGGCTGAGCCATGACCCCCTCAATTTTTTTTATTTTTTTTTACCTTCCTCCACCGCATCCACATTTAGGCTGCCAACAGGCAAGTGTCGGTCAAAGTGGACCTGGCTGGTGTGAAGGCCTGCAGGAAAAACAACATGGAGGAGAGGGGGGATCGAGGGGGGCGGGGGTACTTTTTCTTTCATATATCAACTTTTCGCTACTAAAAAGTAGACGTCGTTTTTCTCCACAGTATTACAATATTATAAAATTAGGACTTTTTCTCATTAGAGTCCAACTTTTTTCTCTTAGTATTTTGACTTTATTCTTCTAAAATTAGTGCTGATTTTTTCCATTTTTGCTGTTTTTTTCCCCCTCAGTTTTCTTGTTAAATCAGATTTTTAGAATGGGCCGTGTGCCAATAAACAAAACAACTGCAGGCCCTAAATTGCCCCCCGGGCAGCACACTGGACACTGCTGCCTTAACCCGAGTGGTTAGCATGTTGGCCACACAGTCAGGAGATCTGTTGCATGTTCTCCCCGAGCGTGCGTGGTTTTTCTCCAGGTACTCCGGTTTCCTCCCACATTCCAAAAACACACACGTTAGTTTCACTGAAGACTCTAAAGCAGGGGCGGCCATTACATCGATGGCGAGCTACCGGTAGATCGCCAAGGTAGTTTGGGTCGATGGCGTAAACGTCACTTTGTAGTTGTCATATGACATCAGTCAGCTGACATTAAGCTCCCCTCCTGATTGGCGCTCGCTCCCCCGCAGCGTTTCAAGCTAACACGAAGATGCAACTTTCATCTTTATGATTGTGATGATGGATGAACTAACTCTGCTCTAAGATGTCTATGTCTATAACTAAAGTCATCTGTTCACTTGTAGCAGCTAGCTACGTAGAAAAAAAGTGTATTGTTGACTGGCTTTGCTTGGCATCATGAACTCTACTACAGAAATCAGTGTTTTCTACACGTTGGCTTCTTAAACTATTATTTCATGATGAAATTAAAAATGTGCCCATTGGTGAAACCTTTTCAATAGGTTGCCTTGACTTGGGCTGCATTGTCTTTTGCATCATCATTTTCCATTCTTGTATATGGATAATGTTTGATAGCAAATGCTAACTGGATGTAATACATGAACTGTGTGTGCTAATGAACGTTACGTAGCTAATGTGACTGACATATTACCAGTACTCACTCACTAGTACACAACTATTTAGCAGTTATGTGGAATGATCTTTATTTCCATATTGAAGGGAATTATGATAGCAACTACTTTGATGACCTGGAAACTCTGAAAATGTGAATGTGAAATACTAATCATGAATGTTTACAATAGAATTTCACAGTTTACTGCTTACATTTTGTATGAAGAAAGAGGTAGATCATTTGGACTTGTACTTGCATGCTGAGAAAGTGCGGGCACTCCTGATATAGTACATGTATAACCTACATAAATACATACGCATATTTTATGAAATAAATATAGTAAATATATATACTTTCTATATTTAGAGTAGTAGGTAGATCTTTGGGACTTGGTCATTTTAAAAGTAGCTCACAGGCTAAAAAAGTGTGAGCACCACTGCTCTAAAGGTATGAATGTGAGCGTGAATGGTTGGCGCCAGTACGCCCAAAGTCGGCTGGGATAGGCTCCAGCATACCCGAATGAGGATAAGAAGCATAGAATGGATGAAACTTGAGTCAAAATGCAGCAGAAGCATGTGACTTTTCCCAGCCAATCAGAAGAGATGATGATATCTGAAGATGTCCAACAATTCCCGCCCCCTGTAGGAAACTTTTTAAAGTTTTTTGTGGAATTAACTTCAATTAACTTCAATTTGACTCCCCTTTCCCTCCATTCACCAATCATGGCTATTGTGCCTTTTCCACAAGTGACGCGCTAAAGCGCCACCTGCCGCCTTGGCATGCTAAAGCCAAACACCAGGGCGAGATGGACTACAAATTGAGAGTGACTGATGGAATTTCCTCCTCTTTGGGATCCCATCGCCGAAGTAACAAAGGCCCCATTGAAGACCAGACACCAATTCAGAGAGCGCACAGCAGGGGGTGGGGGTTGGGTTGGTAGCAGGGAACCCCCGTCACCTGATTGTGTTCCACACGTCGAATCCATCCAGAGGCTTTGTGCCGTTGAGGCTTCCGCCCGCCAGGCCGACCAGCGTGGGCAGCCAATCGGAGACGTGGATGAGTTCCCGGGTCGCAGACCCCGCCTGCTTCACAAGCGGCCCCGACACGAAGCCGACGCCCCGGACCCCTCCTTCCCACAGCGACCACTTCCGCCCTCGCAGCGGCCAGTTGCTGCCACCGGACAGCGTCTGACCGCCGTTATCTGGAAGGAGGGAATGTTGAGGGATTAGTGTCAAATTGATGGGGGGCGGAGTCACGAGCGTGATATAACGCCCCTGAGCTCGTGCAACTGGAAATCGGCTTTAGCTCGGTGTCTGAACTGGCTTGTTTTGCTTTTTCTTTAGCTTTTTTGCACACAAGAAGTGTGTCACATGAGAAGAGAAGAAGCTTAAACACAGGAAGTCACATGACCCAACTAATTAATTGCTTGTTTAGTTAATTGTGATGGCAACAGCTCGACCTGGGAACAGACAGCTTCCGTTTTTTCTGCAAATAAGATGCGCATCAGTGTCCCATATGACCTTAGAGCTTCCTGTTTGTACTGATTAAAGCGGACTCAATAGTTCTAGAATAGTCTGTCTGCTCCTTAATGCCTTTTCAAGCTGCTTTTCCTCTTCAGCCCCCCCACCCCCCAGCTGGCCCACTTTGCCTCACAGTAACGTCAGCACACATTTTAACATAACACAATCCCAACGTGCTCCAAGTTCTGCCTATTTTTTTCCCTTTCCTGTTTAGACTGACGCATACGGGTCAGTGATAACAGCTCGGGATAGTGTGTGTGTGTGTGTGTGTGCGTGCGTGCGTGCGTGCGTGCGTGTGTGTGTGTGAGTGAGAGAGAAAAGAGCAAGTGATGGAATTCAAGAAGTATGTATGCATGAAATGGGCCGCCCAGTGGCCGAGTGGTTAGCATGTTGGCCACACAGTCAGGAAGTCAGGAGATGGGAAGACCTGGGTTGGATTCTCCCTTGGGCATTTCTGTGTGGAGTTTGCATGTTCTCCCCGTGTGTGTGTGGCTTTTCTCCGGGTACTCCGGGTTCCTCCCACATTCCAAAAACATGCATGTTAGCTTCATTGGAGACTCTAAATTGTCCATAGGTATGAATGTGAGTGTGAATGATTGTTTGTCTTTATTTGTTTGTTTGCCTCTCGCCTGAAGGCAGCTGGAATAGGCTCCAGCATAGCCGTGACCCTAGTGAGGATAAGCGGCATAGAAAATGGATGGATGGATGTATACATGAAATGGTCACTACATTAGGGACACCTGCACAGTCGGATTGTATGTGAGGAGCACTCATTAATAGAGATGTCCCCAACCCATCATCAGGATCGGGATCGGGATCGGCTGCCGATCCACTGTATTTTGAAGATCGGATAATATCGGCTTCCGCCACGAGATTGGGCCGATCCGGTTATCGTTTAATGTTTGTCACGCTGAGCCACACCCCAACATGGCAGGTGCGGTAATGCACCCACAAGAAGAAGAAAAGGCAACACGGCTATGAAGACACGTCCGCAGTGTACCGTGGTGAAGTTAGCTTCACGTTGGACGTTGGACATTGGGCTCCGTAGCCACAGTGGTAGCAGTGGTAGCTCCCTCTCACCGTGCCCAGACTGCTGTGTCCAGGTGCGGGGAGCTCGCACAGAAAGTGCCGCTCTAACCGCTGGTTGTTTATACGAGGGACTGTCAATAAATTACTATTGCATTTGTCAAAAAAATGTAATATATTGTAAATCACACCACAAATTGATCTATTAATATTTGGAGACAGAGCACCCCAAGCTACCCAGCATGCCTTGTGGCATGAATATATGGGTGCCACAAGAGCCCTGCAGGTCTTGTTGATGGCTACAGTTTTGATGCTAAAGGTTTGAAAAAAGGAATTTGGAAATGCCCGGTGGGCTGGATTAAGACGCTTGGTGGGCCTGATGTGGCACGCGGGCCGCAGTTTGCCAGCCCCTGCTTTAAAGCTTGCTGAGCTGAGGTCTAGTGAGATGTCATTCACCACGGTGGCTCAATATTGGCAGTTTTTTTGCAGACTTTAGACAATTTCATACAAGTGTTTTGGCACGCAGAACACATGCTGCCATTCTACAGCAAGGGGGCACATTCTCAGCAAATGTGCAAAGAAAAACTGCTTGTTGCCACACTGATTGAAAGCACGCAGCATAATAAAGAGAATAGCATTTGAATAATGCACTAACCTGTCAGCCCTTGGTGGTGTAATGGTACAGCTGCTCCCTTTTAAGGCAAACAGCGTGGGTTTGATCCAAGCCCTGGACAATTTTCTTTTAAATTCTGTTCATTTATTTTGCAGTAAAAATAATTTATTGAACAATTTGTATTCGTATGACTCCAAAACATGCCTCTCAAAATGCATGGGGGTCAAAATTCTTCTTCGGACCGGGGGACAGGAGCGGCAAATTTTGTGTCTGGTGACTCACTGATCAGGCAACCGGCATGATACTGTCCCCGAGTAGCAGATCCAGGACCTGCCCGGCACACGTCAGGCTGGATGAGTGAATGGAAGAACGCCGCAGCAGACCACCAACCTCAGCCCACCGCAGACATTTTTACTTTCCTTCGCATTGTAATTCTAATTAGCCTGTAAAACTCCTCACAATAACCCCCGAGCGTTGAAAGGCCTTCAAACTACACGTGGAAACACCGTCCCGGTGTTCGGGGTGTTTACTGCTACTAGATGCTTTCACTTTTACTACAACCTTCTCCATCAAATGTCTACAGGATGGACACACACGCACACGCACACACACAAAAGATGTAATTTCTGGCCTCTTTATGTCATAAAAGCCTACCCTCTATTGGACAGTCACAGTACGACAAGCACTTTTCTCCCTAGCTGTTCCTGAATTAGTCAGGAGGTTGAAGTTCATTTCCCCCTCAGGAGAGCCACTTTTCAATAATTAAAAAAAAAAGTCAAATTAATGATTTTTAGACTCACAAGATTAACTCTGGAATGAATCCTTTTCATCCTCACCTGAACGTTTAACCTGGAAAAGGAGACTTTTAGGAGGAAAAACAAGACAAGAAAATATATGCATGTTTTACGCATGTTTTCCAAAAATTACAACTTTATTTTATTTTGTTTCTTTTGTTTCTTTTGTTCTCATCATACATCATCATTCTCCTGATCCAAATCTTAAGACCAGTTGAAAAATGTCTAGAGTTAGCATTTTGCATATTTTGGATCTTAATGATGTTTTAAGTAGAAGTTGAAATTTTATGAGAATAAACTGGTAATACAATATGAGGAAAAATAATGTCACTTTAGTTACATACAGTTGAAATATTAACATTTTTTTAAAGCTTGTAATACAGTCCTGATCCAAATCCTAAGACCAGTGTAAAAATGTCTAGAATGATCATTTTGCACATTTGGATCTTAATGAGGTTGTAAGTAGAGCTACAATATGCAAAAACAAGAAGGGGGGGTGAGACAAAAAGCACTTTGAAAAAGTCATTTATTGAAAACAACAATGAAACTGAAACAGGCTGTTTATCAGCTGATCAAAAGTTTAGGACCATCTTTCAAAAAAGAACAAAAAAGTCTCCAAAGCAGAACAACAAATGTTGTCAGTAGGACTCAGTAATGAGGAGCTCCACCGTTCTTGTTCATCACTTCCAAGATGGCTTTGGGCATGCTTGATGCCAGTGTTTCCAGGAGGCTAGTGGGAACATTGCTCCAAGTGGTGAAGATGGCTTCACCAAGGCCATCAACTGTCTGGAACTGATGGCCATTTTTAGAAACTTCCCTTGCCATCCATCCCAAATGTTCTCTATGGGATTTAAATGCAGGATGGTCCAAAAGAGTGATGTTATTCTACCTGAAGAAGTCCTTGGTCAAGCCAGCATTGTGACCTGCAGCGTTGTCCTGTTGAAGAACCCAGCTGGTACCACACACACGAGGGCCCTCGGTCATGAGGGACGCCCACAGCGACATCTGCATCCGTTTGACGACCCCGCACCACCTGAAGCTCCGATGTTCCACTGAATGAAAACCCCCTCCACTGTGCCGGGTAGAAAACATCTCAGGTGGGATCTCCTCAAAGTCTAAACGGGCAGTTTTGTGCCGTTTTTTAAAGCCTTTTCCCTCAGATGGCGTCTGATGGTTATTGCTGCAGTCGGCACCGGTAAGGACCTTAATGAGGGTGGAAGACCGCCCTGTGTCTTGATGGACAGCCAATGGGATCCTCTGGCTCAGTGCAGGTGTGATGTTTTGACCACTTGACTTTTTTGTTCCATAATGCTCAGGATCTTTCCAAAAACGTAGAATGACTGATTTCCTGCTCCCAACCTCAGCAGCCATGGCACGCTGCGAGAGGCCTTGCTTATGCAGCTCCACAATCCCACCACATTGAAAAAGACAAAGCTTCTTAGCTTTAGCATCAGGAGGGCATGACAGTGGGAATGATGACACTACAACATTTGGAGCACATTTGGGCTTTTATAGCCTGTGGTCCTAAACTTTTGATCAGCTGATAAACAACCTATTTCAGTTTCATTGTTGTTTTCAATAAATGACTTTTTCAAAATGCTTTTTGTCTCACTCCCCCTTTTTGTTGTTGCAGTTTTGTAGCTCTACTTAAAACCTCATTAAGATCCAAATGTGCAAAATGATCATTCTAGACATTTTTACACTGGTCTTAGGATTTGGATCAGGACTGTATTACAAGCTTTAAAAAAATGTTAATATTTCAACTGTATGTAACTAAAGTGACATTATTTTTCCTCATATTGTATTACCAGTTTATTCTCATAAAATTTCAACTTCTTTTTTGAAGACTTTTTTCTCTTAATATTTTAATTTTATTCTCTAAAAATTGCAGATTTTTTTTTTCATTTCTGCTGTTGTGTTTTTGTTTTATCTTCAAACTGTTCAAACTTTCTTCTTGTGCATTTTCTTCTTGTAATTCTGACTTTACTCCCATTACAATTTCACTTTATTCTGGTAACATTTTCCGCAACATAATTTTTCAAAAATTACAACTTTATTTGTTTTGTCTGTTTCTTATAATATTAAGACTTTTAAAAAGAAACATGTATTTTTTCTTTAATATTTCAACTTTATACTACTAAAAGGAAATTACATAACATAAAAATTAAATTTTTTATCTTAATATTTTATTTTGTAAAATACTGCTGATTGTTACATTTTTGCTGTTTATTTTTTTTGTTTTCTTCGTAATTATTATTTTTAGACAATGCCAATAAAAAAAAATTTTAGGCGCGGGCTGCAAATGGACCCTAATCTGCACTTTGGACACCCTTGGTCTAAACATTACAGTATTATACAGTACATCAAGTGCCACCTGGTGGACAGGAGCAGCACTGCCACGATTAAACCACTATCACTCTCTGGTTACCCTGGTCCTTCCTTTAAAAAAAAAACATTTTTATTCATGTAAAATCACCCCAAAAACACCTTAAACAATCCATTTTATCTTCAGGCTAACAGAGGCTGGGTTGATGCTAAGGACGGTCCACTAAAACAAGCCCAAGTGGGCAAAAAATTCCCACAGAGAGGTAGAAGATCCACTATGAACTGGAAATACTACAAATTTGGATTGGTTGCTGGAGAAATGCCAGTTTGCTCCTAGTGCTCTTGTGCAAGGCTCCAAACCCACATTTGGACCATTACACCACCAAAAACCACTCAAGTTTGAGGGTCCCATGCATAGAATCCTAATAGTGTTCCGGACCCTTGCATGAAGGTGTACCTACCTGTGGAGAACACCAGGACGGTGTTGCCCCAGAGTGCCGCCTGCCGCAATGCCAGGCTGATGTTGCCCACGGCCTCGTCCATGGCCGACACCATGCCAGCATACGACCTGCGCTGGGGGTCTTTGATGAAGGCGTAGGGAGCCACGTAGCGCTCGGGCACCTGCAGGGGGGCGTGTACAGCTTGCAGCGCCACATAGAGGAAGAGAGGCTGCAACGAGAGCAGGGGAGTTGGTTTTCATTTTGACTTACGTCCACCTGGGATAAAGCAGTCACCTTTTTGGGGTCGTGTTTGGCGATGATGCGGGTCGCTCTCCGGCTCAACAGCTCAGTTGAGTAGTCGCCTTTGTAGCCCGCTGCCACCTCTTCTTCTTCCCTTAGATCCAAGGCGCAGCGTGTCAGGTTGAGCTGGGCGATGGGGCTGCAGCGGACGTGAGTGTAGTAGTCCTCACTGCCCGTCAGATAGCCTGCATCATGTTATCATTCATTCAAATATTCATATTACATTATGTCATAAATCTTAAATATGTGGGACACCTGCTCGCGAGATCTACATTGTGGTCAATTCAGTTCCACTCCTGTCCTGTAGGTGGCAGCAATTTGCATTTTATGATACTATAGAGGTCAGAAGAACCAGAGAAAAGGTAGGAGCCACCTGCTGTGGTCTAGCAAGGTGCACTGTATTCGGGCAAATGCTCCGAGCAGCCGGTGTGACACCACTGACAACCATTTTTTGCAGTAGGTCCCTAAAAACAGCAGAGCACTCCTTTCACATAGAGGATCTTTGACTCGTGTTGCTACAGCAGTTTTTAAAAACAGATTTGTCCTGTTATGCAGGTATAGAGGATCTTTGACTAGTGTTTTTGCAGTAGGTGCTTGAAAACAGCAGAGAGCCCTTGTCCCATTGCGGATCATTGATCCATAAAAAACAGCAGCACTTCCTAGAGAATCTTTGACTAGTGTTTTTGCAGTAGGTCCTGAAAAACAGTAAGCACCTGTCATGCTCATATAGAGGATCATTGACTTGTGTTTTGCAGTAGGTGCTTAAAAACAGCAGACCTCCTGTTACATTCAGGATCTTTGACTACCATTTTTTGCAGGAGGTCCTTAAGAAGAGCACAGCATGCCTGTCACATGGAGGATCTTTGACGAGTGTTATTGCAGTAGGTCCTTCCTCCAAAGTGAATGTTTGTTTACAAGTGAGGTCAGGGGAAGTTACCATCACAGGAAGGAGAAAAAAGGAGCACTTGATTTGCTCACCCGCACAGTATGGGTAATCTCGCCTAATTGGAGCGTTTTTTAAATTAATATCGATGATCAAAGCGATTTTTAATGTTATCGGTCATAATTCCCCGATATCGACCCCGCGCACCCCTAATTATTATATTTGTATTTTTGCAATTTTTGATCCTGCCGGTGCCGAGTGCACAAACCAAAGTAGGAGTCGAATCCCCGTCGGGTGGGCAGGCAGTCCTTCTTGTACATGCCCAGGTGCCACTTGCCCACCATGTGTGTGGCATAGCCTGCCTCCCTCAGCAGCTGAGGCAGCAGGGTCTCGTCCAGGGGAACGCAGTATGGCTGACAGGGCCAGATGATCTGGTGCTGCATACCCGTGTGGATCTGCGGTTATGATGCAAACACTTTCATCAGCATCAAAAAGGGAACCAACGTTACAACAATATAGACCAAACTTACAACATAGAATGGGGGGCTGGCTACACCAGGGGTCACCAACGTGGTGCCCGCGGGCACCAGGTAGCCCCCACGACCATATGAGGTGCCCGCAAGCCTGCTTTTCATTCAGGTTTTCAGTTAATAATGAAAGAACAATAGAAAGAAATGCATTCTGAAATACAACATGTGAGTTGTGGACACCAGCATTTTGTTCATGTTCTGGTAAAACAAGCATATTCGCTTTTTTTTGGTTTAAAATAAGCTCTGAAAATAAATGTTACAAAAATGAGTAGCTCTTGGCCATTTTCATTTTGTAAAAGTAGCTCTAACAAGGAAAAACGTTGGTGACCCTGCCCTACACTATTACAGTATTTTGCATATCATTTGGCCCGCGGGTCGCCACTTCAAAATCACTGTACCTCCAGCCATGTAGTCAAAAAGTGATCATTATTTGTCCGCTGTGATTGAACTCCCTCAGAGGCAAAGGAGGGTCTTACCTGGTACCTTCCCGTCATCAGTTGGTTCCTGGACGGGGTGCACAGAGGCTGGACGTAGTAGTTCTCCAGGCGGACCCCTGCGGCAGACAGCTTGTCCAGATTGGGTGTCTTGATTTCCGAGCCGTGGTAGCCCACATCGTACCAGCCGAGGTCATCCGCAAATATGAACACGATGTGCGGCTGCCGGGACGCCAACGCCGCAGGTACGATGCAAGTCAACACGACGACGAGGACTAGCAAGAACAAGCTAAGTCCTTTAGCCATTATTGTTACCGCAAGAGTTTAGCTGGGTGGAAGTGGCTGTCAAAGTTAAAGGAAGTCCACCTCGCTGTTTTTACAGTTTCGAACAGGACCGACATTGATGTCAGAACAGAAAAATCAAGTTACGTTCTAAAACTTTAGCTTGGACGCTTGAAAACGCTGCCTCGCACTCAAGTAGCCAATCAGATGACGAGAACGCCAGGCACTCACGTGATAAAAGAGGAAGCGGCGAGATTGCATTGAAAGTGAACGAGCGGCGCGGCAAGAAAACGTTAATCGCGTTGCGTTGACTCTTCAGCGCAGGTCAAGAAACGACGCGGCTTCAGCGACAAGAGTGCGCAGATGCGGAGGTGCGTTGTTGTTGCTAGCTTATGTCGCTCTTTCAACAAGGCTCTTTTTATGTTATTTTCTCATATTAAATCAGTTTAGTATGAACACGCACAACATATAAGCGACATATGTATGTATTTATTCAGGGGTTGATTACTAGTTTAGTCAGGCTAAAGCTAAAATATATTCCTTTTTTACTGAAATCAACGTGGTGTTTTGTATACAGATTTGCAGATAATTGTATTTACTTATTATTTTTTGCACCAGACATCTCAATATTCACATTATGCACAATAAATTGAATGAACTTTAAAAAAAAAAAAAGTTACTCGTGTATTTATGGAATATTTGTAAAAAAAAAAAAAAAACTTTATACAAATCTTTAATTCTGTTGTCGATGGTGTTTATGAGATCTGAGTACATTTTCTTTCATTTCTCTATTCATTCAGTGGTATTATGTCCATAATTGTTGATGAATGTAAACATTGGAATTACACAAATGAAATCAGACTAGCAACACTTAAAGACGTTGTGTACATGGCATGCAGCAAAAGACATTCATGGGACTCCTGTATTGTCAAAGAAAAGCGGAGTGAAAGTGTGACATCACACTAAATGGGGCTTGAAATGTGAATGGACTGCGCAGTCTTCATGGCTTCACAGCAGTCTTGGTCTTCATTGCCAGTCTCGCACTTATTATGCTTTGCTCTTTGCTTTCTTCTGCAGGCGGGTCCGTGTGGGCTCGGTGAGGACCAGCGGCTCCTGGATGACCACGGCCGGGTACTTCCTGCCCAGCAGCTCCACCTCCACCTTCTGGCCCACGGAACACAGCTCCACTGGAAGGTAGGCGAACGCCAGGCTCTGCTGGGAGCTGTAGCTGTATGCGCCGGACGTCGTGTTGCCCACCACCTGGCGAGACACCCGGGTCAGGGCGGACCAAAGAAGATAGAGGATGACCGACTTAACTAACCTTGCCGTTGTGCCACACCGTCTCGTTGCCCTCAGGGTCAATGTCATGCGTGTCCACTGTGATGTAGGACAACTTCCTCTTCAGGCCCTTCGCTTTGATCTCTTGAAGGGCGGCCTTGCCGATAAAGTCGGCGGGCTATTCGAGAAAAATTGTTATGAATGGCAGCGGACTACACACTCGTTAGTCAAACGGCTGTACAGTCGTCCCTCATTTACGGCGGTTAATTGGCTCGACCGCGATAAGTGAATTTCCGCGAAGTAGGATTCCGTCTCTGCCATGGCATGTCCGTCTCGGCCATGGCATATCGGCTGGGCTCTGGTGGTTCAGTAGCCAGTCTCCATGCAGTGTGAAAGGTAATGTAATCTAACGTCATGCCTAGTGACCACAATACTACGCATAACTTGTCTTGCAGTATTTTAGGACTCATAATAGGCTATAGTCAACCACAAAACAGCCATTTATTCATTAATTGTTTTGTTTTTTTTTAAACGCGATGTATTGAGGGAGCGATATTCAAACTGTGATATAGCGAGAGATGACTGTACTTTAAAATAAAACTAAAATAAAGTAAAATGACTAAACCTTTCAAAAACTAGCCTGACAGACACGTAATGCACTGTTTACATAGCAATACTGACACCTAGTGGCAATTTATAGGTATTGCAGGGGTTAATAAAGCTTTATGAGGGTTTGAACTGCATGTTTTGTTTGACGTTTGAGGCATGTTTGTCCAGAAAATCTTGTTCTAACCCCAAATTTGCCAATTTTTGGCAGCGATTGGACTGTACAGTATTCTAGAACCCTGGCCTAAAGGACACAACGTTATGATCAATGGCAAAGGTTACCTTATTGAGTTTGATGAAATAGTCCAGCCCCGCCTCCAGAGGATTGGTGTCACAGTTCATCTGTAAAGACAGAAATGTATCTAACCGGTCAAAATATGAAAAAGCTTTCAGCAATGGGCACATTTTCTAATTCATCATGAAATAATAGTTTGAAAGGTGGAAGTGTTGAAAACACACATTTCTATAGTGGAGTTCATGATGCAAAGACCAGCCATCAAACAATTTACTTTTTATTCCACATAACTAGACGCTACAAGTGAACGGATAACCTTTGTTATAGATATAGACATCTTACCGCTTAGTTTATCCCTCATCAGAATAATAAAGATGAAAGTTGCATCCCTGTGTGTAGTTTGAGACGTCTGTTCACCATTGCCGCGGGGGAGCAAGGGCAAATCAGTAGGGGAGCTTAATGTCAGCTGACTTATGTCATATGATATCTACAAAGTGACGTTTATGCCACCGACCCAAACTATCTTTGCGATTGACTGGTAGCTGGAGATGAACGTAATGGGTAATTGATTCTTAAACCCAGGTACAAGTACAACTGGTGGTACGCAGGCTCCATCTCGTGGTACTCGGGACTATCAAAGATGAAAAAATAAACGTTTGATGTAAAAACCTTGACCTATGAGGATGGTGTGCGTTCGTTTTTTACCTCAGCTCCCCATCCCCTGAAGCCCTTCTCCAGTCTGAGCGAAGACATGGCGTAAGTGCCAAAATGGTCGATGCCCTCGTCTTTACCCGCGTCCATGATGGCCTGGTACACGGCCGCCATGTCCTTCTGGGCCATGTACATCTCCCATCCCAGTTCACCTGAGAGCACATGCAAAGTTATTAATAGGCCTGATATCTTTTTTTTCATACCGATAACTTTTTTATATCTACTTTTTTATTCAGATTTAAGTGTGCACACCTGGATGTAAGAAGGACTGGAACTAATTAGGATTTCACCAGCTGTACCTGTTGATTTGTTGATTAATCAAATATCATGACATGACCACTACCACATCACCACTATCAGGAGAACCAGAGTATAGAGGGGAGGAGCCACCTGCTCTGGCCCAGCAAGGTGCACTGTATTCAGGCACATGCTCTGAGCAGCCGCTGTGCTGGATCTTTCACTAATGTTTTTACAGTAGGTCCTTAACAACAGCACCTGTTATGCTGGTATAGAGGATCTATGACTGGCATAAAAATAGTGTATTGCTTGTGTTTTCATGTATGACTGCATTTATTTACATATCAGAAATAAGAGTTGCTCAGTACCGGTGTAGGAGATCCTGATGGCGCGGAGCGGAACGCCGGCCAACTGGATGGTCTTGCACTGGAGGAATTTGAATCCGGCATCGCTCATGTCCTCTTTTGTCAGCTTCTGAAGGACCTTGCGGGAGTTCGGCCCGGCGATGCCCAGCACGCCCATGTCTTCCGTCATGTTGGCGATGTCCACGTCGTAGCCGCCCAGTGCCACCTCGTTTTCGATCCACCTGTAGTGTTCATATTTGCAGCACAAAAAAGGAAATGTGTTCATTTCACGTGTGCATTTTGTTTTCTACTGGTTGGTGTGGCTTACTTTTGTCTTATACCACCTTCTGTGACTTACTTACATCTGTCCTTGTGTGGATTACTTTTGTCTTATACCGCCTTGTGTGGCTTACTTTTGTCCTTGTGTGGCTTACTTTTGTCTTATATTGCCTTGTGTGGCTTACTTTTGTTCTTGTGTGGCTTACTTTTGTCTTATACCACCTTCTGTGACTTACTTACATCTGTCCTTGTGTGCCTTACTTTTGTCTTATACCACCTTGTGTGGCTTACTTTTGTCTTATATTGCCTTGTGTGGCTTACTTTTGTTCTTGTGTGGCTTACTTTTGTCTTATACCACCTTCTGTGACTTACTTACATCTGTCATTGTGTGCCTTACTTTTGTCTTATACCACCTTGTGTGGCTTACTTTTGTCTTATATTGCCTTGTGTGGCTTACTTTTGTCCTTGTGTGGCTTACTTTTGTCTTATACCGCCTTGTGTGGCTTACTTTTGTCCTTGTGCGGCTTACTTTTGTCTTATATCGCCTTGTGTAGCACACTTTTGTCTTATGCCGCCTTCTGTGGCTTACTTACATTTGTCCTTGTGTGGCTTACTTTTGTCTTATACTGCCTTGTGTGTCTTACTTTGTCCTTGTGTGCATGGTGAAGTCTTCCTATGTAATTCAACCTAGTGGCCACAAGAGGACACTACCTTAAACTGCTCTGCCTCTTTCTCTCTTGGCTGGTTTG
Source organism: Dunckerocampus dactyliophorus (assembly GCF_027744805.1). Lineage (NCBI taxonomy): Eukaryota > Metazoa > Chordata > Actinopteri > Syngnathiformes > Syngnathidae > Dunckerocampus > Dunckerocampus dactyliophorus. Next base: position 1,479,663 of record NC_072835.1, on the reverse strand, counting down.
AGGAATTTTGGAATGAGGTATTAATTACTGCCTGCCAAAGGAAGAGTTGTATTTGGAGCTGCTGCCACGCTTTACGCTCCAACAGGAAAAAACAGATTGCAGGAGTGTTTTATATTCAGCACAGAGAGGTTAGGTTGGAATTGAGTACATGCTGTTCTTCTTAGAAATGCACTGCTGCTTTCACTTTCGTCCAAGTAAGTGTTCATGCTTCACCTGAGGTCATGCAGCTCCGATCCCGAGCCAGTGATGAGCAAGAACTCTCCCGGCGCCAACTGAGTGATGGTGACCTCGGCGTACACTCTGCCAGTGGGTGTCAACATGTGACTGATGTTCGTCTGGCCCACCTGAAAACACAAAAGTGCCCCAGTGAAAAACTCTTGGAAGGACTTTCTATTGGACCTCCAGGGTTGTCGAGTATTCACCAGTGTTTTTTACGAGTGCCATACCTTTGGCATGGTGTTGGCAAACAAGCGGTCCAGCAGCTTGTGAGAGTCCTTCCCCTTCACGGTGAACTTGCCAAAGGGGGTCAGGTCTATCACGCCCACCTTCTCCATCACCAGCTTGCACTCCCGGGCCACGGGTCCAAACCAGTTTGTACGCCTGAAACTGGGCCTGGGGACGGCGCAACGATAAGTTTGTCTCGCTGGAGAGAGAAGCGTGTTTCTGCCTTACCTGTATCCGGCGTCATCTCCCGCTTTGTAGAACCAGTGTGGTTGTTCCCAGCCTGCGTGGAATCCCATGGATCCTTTGTCCTTCAGGAGATCATAAACGCCGCTCGTACGCGTGGTTGGTCGACCGGCGAAGCGCTCCTCTTTGGGGTATCCGACTGGAGAGATAAAGGGTTATTTAAGCTGTGTAGAGTACCTTTTGTTTCTTGCTGCCTGTGTGTGCCATTTTTTATTTCTGCTGGTTTGTGTTGCTAACTTTTGTCTTATACCACCTTGTGCACCTCACTGTTGTCTTTGTGCAGCTTACATTTGTCTTATACCGCCTTGTGTGGCTTCTTGACGCCTAATGGCCCGTTTATTTATTACTGCCCAAGTGACTTACTTCTGCCTGAGGGGCTTACTTTTGTTGCTGCCCGCTTGGGATCGCAGAATTAGTTTTTGTTCAAGTGGTCTCGGTCTGACTGGTTGGTTGGATCGAGGGTTAGAGTCACTACAGCTTTAAGGATGGTCGTCAACATGGGGGTCTGTGGTTCTTACCCACGTTGTTGAAGCCGTAGGACTCTCGAGCTTTGGCGCACAAGAAGGGCACGTCGGTCCACCTGCCGTAGCGGTTGGGGTCGCACTCGATCAGGTCGTAGGGAGGCTCACCGTTTATGATCCAGTCACTCAGAAATTTTCCGATTCCGCCGGCGTGGATAACTCCATACCTGAGCACACACGAGGCAATGTGGACAGTTGTCGTCGTTGTATCGCAGACATGCTCAGAGAAGAGAACACGCACCCAAATCCAATGGCGGTCCAGTAGTTGGGGACTCCTTGATGGGGTCCGACCATGGGCAGCAGGTCCGGGGTGTACGTGATGGGGCCAGACACAATGTTGATGATGTCGGCCTTCTTCAGCACGGGAACCATCTCCATGGCCATTTCTACATGCTCCATGATCCTGTCCAGGTCCGACTCAAACAGCTCCTTGCCAAAACCTGCAGCAGCCAGAAAGGGGCCAAGGATGGACAAAAGATTAGAACGTTCCCCAGTTCAGAACTGTTCAACCAAGCTAGCAAGACAGACCTGGGGGTACTCCATCTCTGACCCAAGAGTCCTGCAGAACCATCTTCTCCATTTTCTCATAGGGTCCAAACAGAAGGCCGTCTCTTTCCTGGCGGAGGTAGTAAGAACCTTCCAGGTCTCTGATGACGGCCAGCTCCTTCTTCAAAGCCTTCACCTCCGGCACCGTCGCTGTCACCACGTACTGGTGATGGACCGGGATGGTAGGATGCTCAAATCCGATCATTTTGCCAACCTCCCGCGCCCAGAAACCTGGAAAACAACAGCAGTTTTTGAGAAACAGACTTTTTTTTGCCCTTAGGGTCAAATGTGTGAGGGTTTTTTTTTTTTTTTTAACAGATCCAACCAATATAAACTTTTATACTTGGAAAAAAACTGTAGGTCAGACAGTCAAGATTGCAGCCTGTGAATACTTAGAAGAAATGTATGTAGGGCGGTGTAGTAAAACAACATACAGATAAGGTCCAAAGTACCCCGACGTGTTTACCAGTCGACCGCACAGGAGGTCGCTTCACTGGGTAAACATTTCGCCAGGCTAATAAAAGCTATTGTTGATTCCAAATCAGTCTCTATTTATTATGAAGTTGCATATATTTGGGGCGACGAGGCAGACATGTTGAAACTGGCAAAGTGGTTGTCAGCTGACCTCCTGTCAGCAACTTTGTTCGATCCTTTAATGCTAGCTATGTTTTAGCAGCTAGTTTGCTAAAGCCTTTGTCTAATGGCCCAGTCAGGCTAATGCTAGCATGTCTTGGTATCTAGAAACCCCGTCATATGCCTAAGAATCAGTTAACATTTTATATTATAGTTTAGCTAAACGATGATACAAAGTTTGTGCTACAGCTTACTGCAGCAAGGCTATCCTATCTTACATGCTCATGCTAATGCTAACAGTGTTTTGGTAGCTAGTTTTTCTTAGAATAAGCTAACGCTCCTATAAGTACCCACTATATTCAATCATAGCATGAGCTTTAGCATATCTATAATGGCCTGCTCAGGCTAATGTTAGCAATGTTTTGGTAGGTAGTTTGTCTTGGAACAAGCTAACGCTCTTAAGAGCACCTGCTATATTCAATCATAGATGAGCTTTAGCGTTTCTTGTACTGCTTGCTATAGCAAGGCTACCAACTTAGCTTAGCCTAGCCTAGCCATTATCTGTAATGGCATGCTCAGGCTATGCTAGCCATGTTTTGATAGCTAGTTTGTCTCGGAACAAGCTAAAGCTCCTGTAAGTATCCACTATATTCAGTCTTGTAGTGTAGCATAGTGTGAGCTTTAGCATTTGTGCTACTGCTCGCTATAGGAAAGCTACCAGCTTAGCTTAGCCTAGCCTAGCCTAGCCTACCTAGCCTAGCCATGCCACGATTTTACGAGGTTTAACACAGTTTTAAATCGCTTTAATACGATTAGTAGCAAATGATGATTTTTTTCCCCCATTAGCAAAGTGGCTCTTTGGTGAGTAATTAGGTGGTTTCAGAACAAAACAAATTTGTGGGGTTTACTGAAACGGGAGCTGTGCGCTTGCTAAACAGATGGGACTCTTGTAGCTGGATGTGAAATGCAGGAATTTAGCAAGTGTGGAGTGATTCTGCATTTGTGGCTTCTTTTGACCCTGAAAACAAACATCAGGGGTAAAACCCCCCCAGCTAAAATGGTGTTTGAGGAGGCGTGTTTGCGCTGCTGCTTGAAGATTGGATGGGGGCTCAGACGGATTGGCTGTCGGACGCAGGGAGGCCAGCGTAAAAAACTGGATTCTGGAGTCCAAAGTGTGCAAAAATAGGAAGCAAGGAAGCTGTGAAGGCAGCCCTTCACAGGATCCAGCTGCACTGAATTTGAACCAAACATTTATTTATGCAGCGTCGCTGAACACAACTGAAAAACAAAGCTGGCAGCCAACAAAAACCCCCACTAGAACCGGTCCGACCCAGCTTAAGCCGGTCGCTCTGAATCCTAAGAGCAGTGGTCCGTGTGAGCAAAGGTCTTTAAGTGTTAGATAACACCTTTTTATGGAATACTGCCTGAGAATGTGTCGCTCTCCGTAATCCGCAAGTGAAGCTGTGGTGCTAAAACACCAAATGACAAAGCAGCTAAAGGTGCTTCAGACCTGTGGCGTTGACGATGCGATCGGCCCGGATCCTCCCGTGGGGCGTCTGCACGTCCCATTTGCCGTCAGCGGTGGGCTTCAGGCCCGTGACCGGCGCCGGGTTGTAGATCTGAGCTCCGTGCATGCGAGCCCCCGCGGCCAGAGCCATGGTCAGGGAGTACGGGTCGATGTGGCCGTCTCCCGGAGTGTACAGACCTGCCAAGACCTACGAAACCCAAACTGCAGCTTTTACAACCCAATGGAGAGACCACAGACCAGCACCATTCAACTCCTTTGAAAGCCAGACAGCAAGTCAATGATCTTCTTACCACGCAAACAAGCTGCTGCTTTTAAGGACGTAATGCAAAAACAAATATTCTAGACAAATATTCTCTATATGTCAGAACAAAAACACTTTGCTGTTTTTGGTGACTTACTGCAAAAACACAAGTCAGAGATCCTTCATACAAAAAATTTACCCTGCTGTTTTTGATGACCTACTGCAAAAATGCAAGTCAAAGATCCTCCATAGAAAAAGTGTGCCATGTTGTTTTTAAGGAACAACGGCAAACATACGACTCAAAGATCCTCTACGTGACAGGTGCACTTTTCAACAAAAAAGGTCAAAGCTCATCAGTTCAACAGGAGTGCTTTGCTGTTGTAAGAAATCTTCTGCAAAAACTCTAGTCAAAGATCCTCTGTACGAAAAGTGTCCCCTGCTGTTTTTGATGACCGACCGCAAAAACGCAAGTCAAAGATCTTCTATATAACCGGGGCAGTTTACAGTTTTTGATGACTTGCTGCAAAAACACTTAAGATCCTCTATACAAAAAGTGTGCCCTGCTGTTTTTGATGAACCACTACAAAAATGCTTGTCAAAGACTCTCTATATGACAGGAGCACTTTCCTGTTTTTGATGACCTACTCCAAAAACGCCTGTCAAAGATTCTCTATATGACAGGCGCACTCTGCTGTTTTTAAGGATTTGTTGAACAAAAATGTCCAACAGGAGTGCTTTGCTGTTGTAAGAAATCTTCTGCAAAAACTCTAGTCAAAGATCCTCTGTACGAAAAGTGTGCAAAAACGCAAGTCAAAGATCTTCTATATAACCGGGGCAGTTTACAGTTTTTGATGACTTGCTGCAAAAACACTTAAGATCCTCTATACAAAAAGTGTGCCCTGCTGTTTTTGATGAACCACTACAAAAATGCTTGTCAAAGACTCTCTATATGACAGGAGCACTTTCCTGTTTTTGATGACCTACTCCAAAAACGCCTGTCAAAGATTCTCTATATGACAGGCGCACTCTGCTGTTTTTAAGGATTTGTTGAACAAAAATGTCCAACAGGAGTGCTTTGCTGTTGTAAGAAATCTACTGCGGAAACCGTAATCACAGCTCCTCGGCACAAAAAGTGTGCCCTGCTGTTTTTGGCGACCTGCCTACTGCAGAAATGCTTGTCAAAGGTTTTCTTTCCAACAGGAGCACTTTGCTGTTATGATTGATGACGTACGGCAATAACGCTATTCGAAGATCTTCCAAACAGGAGCACTTTGCTGTTTTTGTTGACCGAGTCAAGACCTAGCCAGTCAAAGATCCTCTACATGACAGGAGCTGCAGCCACAAAAGCGAGCGTGTTTGAGCCGCGGCGTGTGCACGTGGTGTTGGCCAAGCGGGGGTCACCTTGTCCATGTTGAGCAGAGGGAAGAGCTCCTGGACCTTCTCCGGTCCGATCATGGACTGCTCCGTCACGTGCCAGTGCGTGCGGGTCATCTGGTACCTCATCTCGTCCACCCGGGCCGCCGTGGAAGCGATGCGGACGCTGCCCGGCTGGTGGAAGCCCACCGCCTATAAGCACAAACAGCGTGGAGGTGATCTTGCAGTCAGTTGGAGCCTAAACGTGTCCCCCTTAGGACCTCACCTGTCCGGTCTCGGCCTCCAGCCTCTCGTAGAGTTTAATGCTGTCGTAGTGGACTTTCTTCAGGTTGATGCCCGGATGGTAGTAGGTGGTCAGCCCGGCCTGGGACATGGATAAGGTTTAACTGAGGGAGGGGGGGTGCAGGGACGGTAACTGAAGACCGCCACGAGCGTCTGCCTAAAAATAGCATCACGGTTCAGCACAGGAACGTACTGCGTGCCACGTGGATCCGGCCGTCAGTTCGGACTTCTCCAGCAGCACCACGTCCTTCATGCCAGCCTTAGCCAGGTGGTAGGCCAAGCTGGTGCCCACGCACCCTCCCCCGATGACCACGGTCTCAGCCGTGTCCTTCCACCGCTTGCCCAACACGGACGAGGCGTCACTGACGGGATGATAATTAGCATACTGGACCATAAAACCAACCAACCTCCAAACAAACGTGTAGATTTGTTAAAGACACTTTTTCTTTAATGCATTTGCACTGGCAAAACATCTCCTTTTTCAAATGACGTCACAATCTGCTGTTTTGTGCTATTTCTACTTCTCTTCTTTTTCACTTCCTGTTAGCATTGCAATTGTCATTATTGATTTTCTTAGGTTTGAGTCATTTTAAATCTTTACTTGTTTCTTTTGAGTCGTTTCTAATGTTTGGCATATTTCAAGACATTTTATAAATGCTTTGCTATCAAGCTACGTTTAACTTTATTGAAAATGTTGTTTTGTTTTTGTATTTTGGAGTCATTTAATTTTTCTTTATTTTGAGTCATTTTCATTTTTTTTCAGTTTGAACTTATTTTCATCAGGTCATTTTACATTGTTGTTATTTTTTATTTTGAGTTGTTTCATTTTTATCTGTATTTTCATTAATTTGCTCTGTTTTTTAATTGAGTCAGTTTTTAGTTATTTTAATTGAGTAATTGATTTTTTTTTTGAATCATTTAAACTTTGGGAATTTATTTGGAATCATTTTAATTTTTTTGTTACTTTAATTGAGTCATTTTTTTATTTTTATTTTTTGAGTAATTAAACCTTGTTTTATTTTAAATTATTTTCAGTTTTTAGTTATTGTAATTGGGTCATTTTCCATTTTTGTTTTTTATTTTGAGTTGTTTAATTTTATCTGTATTTTGAGTCATTTTCCCTTTTTGGTTATTTTAATTGAGTCATTTTCCTTTTTTTTTTTACTTTGAGGGTTTTTTTATTTTTTTGTGTCTTTTTCTCACTCACTGCAAGACATTTATAAAACTAGAGTCCTACGAAGAACACACAACCTCATCAAGGACAGCACACATCCACAACACTCATTATTCACACTCCTACCGTCAGGCAGACGCTACAGGAGTTTGAAGTCCAGGACCACAAGGCTGGCAAACAGCTTTTACCCACAGGCCATCAGGCTTCTCAACGAAGCACTCACACACGCCGCACGCAACACACGCACACACTCATAGCACTTTATTTATTTATTTATTTGTATTATTTACTTGTATTAATGTCTCTTCTGTTTTTGTTGCTTAATTTATTGGTATTTATGTTTATGTGTTTATGTTTCTTATGTTCTTATTCTTTCTTGTGTTTTCTTTCTTTTCTTGGGAGAATGAACAGAATAAGATTTTCATTGCATGGTATAACTGCTGTTTTACCATGCACATGACAATAAAACTCTCTTGAATCTCTTGAATCTCTTGAATCTCTTTTTCATTTTTTTAGTTATTTTAGTTGAGTTATTGAATTTTTTTTTTGTCTTTTCAATTGTTTTAGTTATTTTAAGTCATTTTAGTTATTTTAATTAGGTCATTTTTTATTTTTGTTTTTTGAGTCATTAAAATTTATTTTATTTTGAGTCATTTGGTCAGTTTTTAGTTAGTTTGGTAGTAAAGTTTGGGAATTTATTTGGAATCATTTAAATTTTTTTGTTACATTAATTGAGTCATTTTTTATTTTTTGAGTAATTAAAATTTGTTTTATTTTGAGTAATTTTCAGTTTTTAGTTATTTTAATTGGGTCAATTTTGTTTTTTATTTTGAGTCATTTCAATGTTTTATTTGGAATCCTGTTTTTTTTTTTTAGTTATTTCAATTGTCATTTTTAAATGTAATTTTTTTGGGAGTCCTAAAAATTTGTTTTGAGTGTTTTTCAGTTTTTAGTTATTTTAATTGAGACAGTTAAAAAAAAATTGAGTCATTTACATTTTTTTGATTAAGTCATTTTGCATTTGTTATTTATTTTAATTGAGTTGTTTTTTATTTTTGAGTCATTCAACTTTGTTTTATTTTGAGTCATTTTCCGTTTTTAGTGATTTTAACTGAGTCATTTAAAAAATATATATTTTGAGTTCTTTTATTTTAATTGTCATTTTTTTATTTTTTTATTTTGAGTCCTTAAAATGTTTTATTTTGAGTCACTTAAATGTTTTAAATGTTGTCATTTTCCTTTTTTTTTTTTTAAAAATTGAGTTGTTTTACACTTTTGTTTTTTGAGTGATTGGAGTGTGTTTTATTTAGTTTGACTGATTTGAATTGATTGTCATTTTTCTTTTGTGTTTTAAATGTAGAACGATTGAAACGTAAGTGACTAGCGCTTAGGGGCGGAGCCAGAGGCTAGTATTCCAAAGGAAAGTGTAAGATGCCGAGTGGGGTACGTAGCGGTTGTCGTGGTGTTGATGTTTAGCGAAGTCAAAGTCCGTCATGCGTCCTGCGTGGAGCGTCTCACCTTTGCTCATCCTGTCTCGTGGACGTGCTGGTAAAGGTGCTGAGAGGCCTGAGAGGCGGCGTAAGAAGGGTCCTGGCGAGGTGCGCGTCCAGCAGCTTGAGTATCCCAGACATGGCTGGCATCCCGGGATGAAATCAACACGATAAAGAGCAGCAGGAAGAAAAGCACCAGCAAGAAAAGCCGTGCTGAACTTATAAATATCTAACTCGCTCTTCCACATTGACCCCGCCCACAGGGCCAGTAGCCCCGCCTACATGGTTGCCAGGACTACTTGGATTAACTCTTCCACTGCTGGACACGCACCACAATGATACTGGGTAGTAGAGTACCTGGTAGGACATGAATACCACAGCAGTACCATTTGGTCAAGCCTAGTGTTGCTCTGATGGGAAAAAACACGCAGTCTTTTTTTTTCTACATTTGTTTTTACATGTTTACACTTTGTAAATACTCACACCCTCTATTTATTATGCAAATAATAGTCATACCAAGAGATTCATATTCCTAACGGCCATGTTTATTTGATTTGATGTGATTTATTGATTATGCAAATAATGCTAACGAAAAGAGATGAATATTTCTAACTTGCACTTTGACCCAGTAGGCCATGTGTATTTTACTTTATTGTGTTTTGTTAATTCAATTATTTATCTGATTTGATTTGATTTGATGTTATTTAATCTCATTTATTTCATTGATTAATTATGCAAAGAATACTGATACAAAGAGATTATTTCTAACTTGCAATTTGACCCAGTAGGCCATGTTTGTTTTATTTTATTTTATTTATTTTTTACACTTTGTAAATACTCACACCCAAGTAGGACAGATTTTTTTAAAATTCTATTAATTACATCATCTATCTGATTTTATTTAATTTGATCTTATTTTATTTCATTGATTTGATGTTATTTATCAATCATGCAAATAATACTAATAAAAAAGATGAATATTCCTAATTTGCACTTTGACCCAGTAGGCCTTGTTTAGTTTATTGTACTTTATTTATATATTATTTAAGCTTTGAATTGTATTGAATGAGATGAGTTTTATCGCTAGCACGCCCACACGTTTTTGTTTGTACGATGACATCCGCAGCAAGCGAACGATCAATCAGCTGAGGACACAGCCAGGGACAAATTCATCTAAGATTGATGTGACGCAGCTTACAAGACTTTCGTGGTCTTTGAGCTTTTTTTATCAGCTGAAGTGGAAACCTGGCTGGAACAGCTGCAGCGAGTTTGAGCTGGACGCTTTTCCTGATAGCTGCTTTAAGCAAACACTGACGTGCACACACGGCCAATAAAAAAGAAGGAGTCCCCCACAAAGTGAGCCACAATATTGACTGTAAGGACTGAAGGATTTGACTTGAATGGAGGCTTTTTTTAAATGCCGAGTAAGAAATATTGGCATTGTTGCTCTTTGGTTCACTCATGAGAGTAAGAATATAAGCAAACAAGCAAATACTTACTCTATGTTCACATGCGTGTTCCTGTACTGTGTTTCGTATTTCTATGCACTAGAGGATGTCAACATTCAGCCATCAGTGGAAATCATAATCAGCTGTTTTTGGGTCGTTGCACCTCGTCTCCTTTAAATGATGTAACAGTCATGTACTCTATGTTAGTGTACATCTGGACGGAGAAATACTCTTTCTTTTCTTTTCATTTTAGTCATTTATTTTATTTATTGATTTATTTTGAGGCATTTCAAATGTTTGGCTGATTTTGAGTCATTTTATATATGTTTTTATTTTAGTTGTGTCATTTTAAATGTTGTTTTTATTTTGACTCATTTTCTTTTTTTTAATTTCCGGTCTTTTTAATTTCTAGAATTTGAATTGAGTCATTTTACATTGTAGTGTTTTTTTCAGTCGTTTTATTTTTTAGCTTTATTTAGAGTCATTTTCCATTTCGTTATTTTAATTAAGTCATTTTCAATTTTGTGTTTTTTGTTTCAATACTGAGTCATTTAAGATTTTCCATTATTTTTGAGTAATATTTTGTGTTTAGTTATTTTAATTGGGTCATTTTCATTTTGTGTTGTTTTTTTTAATATTGAGTCACCCATTGTCCATTTTTAGTTATTTACTCATTTCATTTTTATTTTTTTTGGAGTAACTTTTCAAGTTTAGTTATTTTAATGAAGTCATTTTCATAATATATTTTTTAATTGAAGTTTTTTTCACTTACGTTATTTTAATTGAGTCATTTTCAATTTTGTGGTTTTTTTTCAAATTTCAAGTCATTTATTTATTTTGAGTCATTTTCCATTTTTAGTTGTTTAATCATTTCATTTTTATGTTTATTTTTGAATAATTTTCTGTGTTTGGTTATTTTAATTGTGTTTTTTGTCATATTCAGCCTTCATTTATTTGAATTGAGTCATTTTCAATGGTGTGTTTTTTTATTATTATTTTTGAGTCATTTTCCATTTTTTGTTATTTAGTCATTACATTTTTATCTTTATTTTGAGTCATTTTTTTCTTTTGTTTTTTATTTTGGAGTCATTTAAATGTTTACAATTATTTTGAGTTTTTAGTTATTTTTAATTGAATAATTTAAAATTTGTGTTGAATTGATTTTGAGTCATTTTCAATTTTGTGTGTTTTTTGAAATGTTAATTTGAGTCATGTAATGTTTTTTTCATTCTAAGATGGACAACTTATTTAAAAAATGTCAAAATAATAATAATAATAATAATAATAATAATACAGGCTTCGCTACACGTGATAAAATAAAGTAAAATACTAAAATGAAATGAATAACAAATGAAAGACATTTCAAAATGCAATAAATGGAGTAAAAAATGCTAAGTGTGACGTTGAGGATGAAATATGATGAGTGCGTCCAAGCAGGCCGTTCTAAAAGTGACGGGGGCGGCACAGCAACACCCCCTTCTTCCTTCTCTCCACTTCTCTCTCTCTCTCTCTCTCTCTCTCTTGGTATAAATGTGGCACGGGCGCCTGCAGAGATCCCTTCCAGAACTCTCCCTTAGGACGCGGAGGAGGAGAAGAAGAAGAAGAAGAAGAAGCATGGCACCAGCAGGAAGCAAGAAGGTACGTGTTGCACAACTACATGATTAAAAATGCGCATGGAACACAAATTGCTTGTGTTTTGCACAATTCCTTCTGTTTTATTTCCTGGCTCCTTGTTGCTAGGCAGACTTCACAGGGCTCCATCATACAATAAAAATGCTGGCATACGCCAGACACGCCCACTAGCGGGTTTCCGTGTCAGGCCAGGTGTCGACAGACATGTTCATGTGTACATATTCAACAGCCCTGCTCTGTATTACGTAGAAAAGGAATGGTGGGTCGCTGCCCTCAAATCAAGTTGGAGAAAAAGTTCTAATACCATGGGAAAAAGTCCGAATATTACCAGAAGAAAAGTGACAAGAAGATAGTTGAAATTGTCGGAAAATATAAACAAACAAACAAAAAAATAGCTGTAATTTTAGGAGAATAAAGCCAAAATATTAAGAGAAAAAGTCGCAGTTTTAGGAGAATAAACTCGTAATATTATGAGGAAAAATAATGTCATTTTACTAGCGTAGATTAAAAATGTGAAAGAAAAAAATGTCAGAAACATTTGAGAAACAAAACAAAATTTGGGGAAAATTAGGTTGGGGAAAAAGTTCTCATAATATGAGAAGAAAGTTGAAATATTTGAAAAATGTAAACAAATATAATAATAAATAAAAATAATAAACAAACAGTGGAAATAGAAAAATGTGAATGTGAAAATATTCCAAGAAAAAAAGTGGCAAAAACTCATTATTATTTGAAAAATGTAATTTTAGTAACATAGAGTTAAAATATTGCAGGAAAAAAGATTTTTTAAAGGTCATTATACAACAAAACAAAATTAAGTTGTAATTCTTGGAAAATGAGGTTGATAAATATTATGGGAATAAAGTTAGAATATTACAAAAAAATGTTTACAAAGATTATTTCAGAGTAAAGTTGAAATATTTGGAAAATGTAAAAACAACAACAGCAGCAAAAATGGAAAACCCAAAAATAAAGTCAGTCAAAATATTACAAAAAAAAAGTCCACAGTTTTGGAAAATTAGGTTGGGGAAAAATGTCCAAATATTATGGAAATAAAGTCCAAATATTACGAGAAGAAAAATGACAGGAAGAAAGTTGAAAAGAACAACCGAAATCGGGCCAAAAAACAGCTGTCATTTTAGGAGAATAAAGTCAAAATATTAAGAGAGAAAGTCAAATGCTAACAAGAAAAAAAAGTTGCCGTTTTAGGAGATAAACTGGTAAATTAATGTCATTTTACTAGCATAGATTGAGTTCTTGAAGGAAAAAAATGTTTTTTTTAAGTTGTAACGTTATGAGAAACAAAACAAAATAAAGTAGTCAGTTTGGGGAACAAAGTTCTAATATTGCGGGAATAATGTCCAAATATTCCAAGAAGGAAGTTGAAATAGTTGGGAAAAACCAGCAGAAATGGAAAAAAAAAACAGCTGTAATTTTTACAAAAATAAAGGCAAAATATTCAGAGAAAAAGTGGCAGTTTCAGGAAAATCAACTGGTAATATCATGAGGAAAAATGATGTCATTTTAGTATCCAAAAGGCTATTAAAATGATATTCTTTACTGCTCTGTCTTCGGTATAAAAAGGAATGGTGGGTTTCTTTGCACAGGGCATCCTGGAGCGTCTGGACGCGGGCGAGCTCGTCATCGGAGACGGAGGCTTCGTCTTCGCCCTAGAGAAGAGAGGCTACGTGAAGGCGGGGCCGTGGACACCCGAGGCCGCCGCCGAGCACCCGGAAGCGGGTAGCGATCCGCCCCTCCTCGGCCTTTGTCCCGGCTCGGCCCGGGGCCGACACTGATGTGGTGTTTGTTGCGGTTTCAGTGCGCCAGCTGCACAGGGAGTTCCTCAGGGCGGGATCCGACATCATGCAGACGTTCACCTTCTACGCCAGCGACGACAAGCTGGAGAACAGAGGACACACTCAGCGCTTCACCGTACGACTTCATGGAATGTCGCCCCCAATCCCCCCACCAGCTCCACTTACACCCGTCTGTTTTTATCTGCAGCAGCTGCTACGGGTTTTTTTTTTTAACCGCAGGGGCAGCAGATCAACGAAGCGGCGTGCGACCTGGCGAGGGAGGTGGCCAACGAGGGCGACGCATTGGTGGCCGGGGGCGTGTCCCAGACGCCGTCTTACCTGAGCTGCAAGAGCCAGGACGATGTCAAGGCCACGTTCAAGAAGCAGCTGGATGTCTTTGTCCAGAAAAATGTTGACTTCCTGATCGCTGAGGTGGAAAAGCCATGATGAGATCGCTCCACCGCATGAACGATACAACGTAACGAGGGAAAGGCTTCTTGAGACGTCATCTGTACTTCTGTGAAGAAGGTGTCGGACGTTTTGCTCCTCATCCGAAGAGCTTCGTCAGCGAACTAACAAGTGCTGGTAGCCTAGGCCTTAAATACAGTAAGAGTGGGCGGAATTGGTGTGGCAACACCCTCCTCCTATTGGTTCCTTACACTAAGACTGGGCGGAGTTGTGGTCTATGACAGGGAACTACACTTCCCTTTTATCGGAGGTGCTAATGGGAGGAGAGGATTAGACCACTACTCCGCCCAGGCTTAGTGTAAGGAACCAATAGGAGGAGGGCATTGCCACACCAATTCCGCCCACTCTTACTGTATTTAAGACCTAGGCTACCAGCACTTGTTAGTTCGCTGACGAAGCTCTTCGGATGAGGAGCGAAACGTCCGACACCTTCTTCACAGAAGTACAGATGACGTCTCAAGAAGCCTTTCCCTCGATGGACAACTCCTGTACGACTGAGAGCCTACACAGACGCGATACAACGTAACATTCTGCCGGCTTGTTTTTGCAGTACTTTGAGCACGTGGAAGAGGCCGAGTGGGCGGTGCAGGTTTTGAAAACCACCGGCAAGCCCGTGGCGGCCACGCTGTGCATCGGACCCGAGGGAGACCTGAACGGAGTCAGCCCAGGAGAGTGTGCCGTTCGACTCGTTCGAGCTGGTAGGAAAATACCAAACTAAAAATCTCCTTCACTTTGTTAGATATCGCACAGGCGAACACAGGGGGGTCCAAAGTGGGGCCCAGGGGCCATTCGCAGCCCGCGGCTGTTTTTTTATTGGCCCTCAGCACATTCTACAAACAAAAAGAGTCGCAATTTTACCAGAATAAACTTGAATAAATACAATAAAATGTGTTTTAATAGCAGGTTAAGGTGAAAATATTAAAGAAATATTGCTGTGTTTTTTTTAAGTCATAATATGATGACAAACAAACTTGGGAGAAAAAGTCAGAGTATCATGGCAAGAAAATGTACCACTTTTATTGAAGAAAAAACAAAAAAAGGAACAGTAAAAATTGAAAAATCTGCAGTCATTTCACAAAATATTAAGAGAAAGAAAAGTTGTAATCCAACAAGAAAAGGTTGTAATTTTACAAGTATAAAGTCGTCATATTATGAGGAAAAAATGATGTCATTTTAGTAGCTTGGAGTTGAAATTGTAAGGAAAAATTGTCATTTTAAAATGATAAAAAGATGAGAAACAAACTAAACAAAAGAACGTTGTCATTTTTGGAAAACTAGGTTGCGGAAAAAAGTTGTAATATTATGTGAATAAAGTCATAATATTACATAATATTACGGGAAGAAAAATTACAAGACGAAAGTTGAAATAGTTGTAAAATAAATTAATAAAAATTCATTATAAAAATTTATTTGCTTTTTTTTAAGTCGTAATGCTATGAGAAACAAACAAAACAAAATTTTAAGAAAGCTAGGTTGGGGAAAAAGTCATAATATTATGGGACTTTAAAAAAAGCCCTATTGTGTACTTTAGCCACTTTTGACATATACCAGGGGTGTCCAAAGTGTGGCACAGGGGCCATTGGTGGCCCATGGGCCCTGGCACATTTTAAAAATACAGTTAAACAAGAAAACTAACAAAAGCAATAGGAAAAATGGAAAAAGAGCAGTCATTTCACGACAATAAAGTAGCAATGTTACATAAAGTCATAACAAAAAAATTCTAACATTACCACAAAAAATGTTTAGCGGTGTAACATGGTAATACTATGAGAAAAAAGAATAATTTCTGCAATAATTTTGACATTATTAGCAACAAAAGAAAAACTAAAATGAGTGGGGTTGGGAAAAAGTTGTGATATTACAACAACAGAGTGAAAATATCACAGGAATAAAGTCACAGTCTTCTGGGGAAAAAAATGAGAAGAAGACAGTTGAAATATTTGTCACATTGGAAAACGAAAAAAAGCAGCAGTGGAGGAAAAAAGAACAACAGACTTTGTCAGCTGGGCTGTTGGAACTCGTACGTCTACATGGCTTGCTTTGCAAAACCTAAAATATCAAAGTGGCCCCCGTACCCACACGTTAGCAACACTAGCATCGCTATGTGTGCCAAACGCTAACATGACACTCGCATTTTAACAGCAAACGTCACGCTAGGTTAGCCTATCCGCTGATGCTGACGGATATTTGGCAGAGCTTCAAGCTGCGTTTTAAGATGTGCAGCGAAGCCCTTTGCATAACGGGGGACCTTTTAAGGATGGAAAAGTGTTGATGAGCGCTGTTGTCGTCCACGTAGGCGCTGACATTGTGGGCGTCAACTGCCACTTTGACCCGGAGACCTGCGTGAAGACGGTGAAGATGATGAAGGAGGGCGTGGAGAAGGCGGGCTTGAAGGCCCACTACATGAGCCAGCCGCTCGCCTACCACACGCCCGACTGCAACCGGCAAGGGTTCATCGACCTTCCCGAGTTCCCCTTCAGTATGTCGCCCTCCTCACACCGAGCATCAGCACACATGCGCTTCTCCAAAAAAAACTTCTCAAACAGGTCTCGAGCCGAGGATCCTGACCAGGTGGGACATGCAGAAGTACGCGCGGGAAGCGTATGCCGCCGGAATACGCTACATCGGCGGCTGCTGTGGATTCGAACCGTATCACGTCCGTGCGCTGGCTGAGGAGCTGGCCCCCGAGAGGGGCTTCCTGCCGGCGGGCTCTGACAAGCACGGCCTGTGGGGGAGCGGCCTGGAGATGCACACCAAGCCCTGGTGCAGAGCAAGGTGCGTACGCCTCACTGCCTTCACAGTGGCCTCTCACTTTCCTTGGGGAGTTTCCAAAAAATAGGAAAAAAATAGAAAAAAACAACAACAACAAAAAAAAACTGAACAAAGAGAAAAACAAAAAAAAACTGGGGGAAAAAAAAGACAAAAAAGACACAAACGAACAGAAAACTGAAAAAGAAAAAAAGAGAAAAACCGGAAACAGAGACAAAACAGAAAAAAGAGAAAATCTAAGGAAAAAAAGAAGAAAAAAAATGAAAGTGTGTCTTTCTTTCATACTCAGGGCCCGCCGGGACTACTGGGAGAAGCTCAAACCCGCATCCGGTCGCCCCCTGTGCCCCTCCATGTCCACGCCTGATAGCTGGGGGGTCACCAAGGGCCACGCCGACCTCATGCAGCAGAAAGAGGCCACCAGCCAGGATCAGCTGAAAGCTCTGTTCCAGAAGGCCGACAAAGGCCAGTGAGGCGACGACGTTTACACGTGAATCAAATTTGTCTCTTTTGGACCATTTTATCACATCAAAGTGTAGAATACAAATAAAGATTAGAAAAGAGAGTTGAAAAGTGCCAAATGGGAGCATTTGCAGCAATAAATGTACACTTTCACCTGCAAAATGTGTCATTTTTTTGCTGTTTATTTTTCAGGATGTATTATTGGGGATATTTTGGGTGTAACTATTTGACCATGGCACAAACTGGATTTGAAATAAGTGTTAGAAATAATTCAATGAAAACAAAGCGTCACTCTGTTGACATCTAGTGGACAAGGGATTTATTAACTTGCTTTAATTATATTTATTTATTATTGGCATTGTTAACCTCATTTTATTGCACAAACTAAAATAAGTTCAAATTAAATAATATTATATATAATAATACATTATTTAAAATTATTATTATTATACATTTTGTTTTATTACCCCTTTTGTACTTTTTATTTGAATTACTGTAGTTTCCTTTTTATACAATATATATTACCACATAAGAAAACACATTATACATGATGTGTACGTATCATACAATAATCACACTTGTGTATGTAGAGAATACTATCATATATATGTTCATATGTGCCTGTATGTACAGTAGCCATTTAAAATTGCATATTTCATATTTATTTCGTCATATACAGTTGTATATTCAATTTTATATTTAATAACATTGCTACCATTTCAATAATGTATACCTTAATATATAACAACATACATAATGGAAGTACTTTTACAAAGAAAATCTGCTTGTTTACGATATGCAGAAGTTTTAACCTCTTGGCTCGCCGTAGAACAGTCCTTGAACACCGCCCCATTCCTCCTCCTCCCCCATCCTCCGCCTCCTTCCGACAGTCACGTCTGCGTGTTGACGTCATGGGTTTTCCCACGTGCAGATGTTTATGCTCCTCGTGCGCGTCTTTGCGAGCGAGACACTGAGGGAACAAAGGGAGAGCTGAGACACGGACCTGTTCTATTCGACAAACGTTAGATTTCGGATTAAAATGGAAGCGTAAAGGGGGTTAAAGTGCGTACATTGACGACTACGACCAGTGAAGTGCAATTCTCGTTGATTACAGTCAGATACGAGCAAAAACCACTCGCTGAAGAGGAAATTTTGCATTTTCTCCGCGGGGCCCCTGAACGCACCATCGCTCTTCCCGGGATTTGACGTGAACGCGCTCGGCTTGTAAACACAAGCTCACGCGTTGAGCACAAAGAAGAAGAAGCAGCGGTCAGCCAGCAGGTGATCCCGACGGCCAGGTGTCATGACAACTGGGCTGGATGTGTCTCCCTCACCCGGACAGCCCTTCGCCACCACAGTCGCCTATGTCCCACTTCGTGTCGAGTCGTTGTTGTTAATGGAGGGGAGACATTAAGCTCCGCGCGATATCAGAGCCTTTGTTTGGCCGCTTGTTTGCTAATCGGCTTGCTAGCATTAGCTGCCTCCATTTCTACTTTTCCTCCCCCAGCTCGCTAGCTAGCATTAGCCGCTAGCGTCAACTGTTTAACCCACGACGGTCGCTTGTTTTCGGTGTTGACCGACATGTCCTTCGCCATGGAGGACAACCTGGAGTCCGGCTGGGTGTCCGTTCGACCCAAAGTGTTCGACGAAAAAGAGCGTCAAAAATATGTTTTCATCGTGGCCTGGAACGACGTCGAGGGAAAGTTCGCCATAACCTGCCACAACCGGACGGTGCAGAAGCGGGCCACCTTCCTGGATCCACTACTCGACTGGAGCCCCGTGGCGACAGAAGCGGACGCTAAACAAGGTAAAGTTCGGCCGAAGAAAGGAAAAACGGATAAGACGACAGAGTCGTGGGATATGGTGACACCCAGGGTAACTGACATGGAGTTCGTTGACCCCATGGATACCCCGGAGGTCCCTCCGGATGGCCCCGAGCCAGGCGGCCGCCAGGACTTCAGCTGGGCCGGTCTCTTCTCCTCCCAGGACTTGCGTTCAGCCCACCTCCAGCTGTGCGAAGTCAACTCGGACCTGGAGCCCTGCTTGCCACCCTTCCCGGAGGAGCCGTCCGGCGTGTGGTCGGTCCTGTTCGGCCCCAGCGGCGTGTCGTCTCCACGGGAGACGGAGGCGCTGTGCTACCAGCTGCAGGTGTACCTGGGCCACGCTCTGGACACCTGCGGATGGAAGATCTTCTCGCAGGTGCTCTTCTCTGACAGCGACGACACAGAGGAGTACTACGAGAGCCTGAGCGAGCTCCGGAGGAAAGGCTACGAGGACGCGCTGGAGAGAGCCAAGAGACGCATGCAGGAGGTGAGACGCCATCTTTCATTTCAGGGTGGAAAATGTCAACAAAGTTTGGGTCAGAGCAGAAATGATCCAAACACCATAGAACACAAGTACAACAGCAAAAAGTCAAAATGATGATTTTATTCTGGTGGGAAGTTGGTACAGCTCTGTGCCGAACCCAGCGTTCCGTACCGAAGAATCGGTTTACAAATATACGAACAGTTACACTCCTGGTGCTGACAAAAGCTGTATGCCGAAAACCAAATAGGGTCGTATTCCCCCCTCCTCCATTATTGTTTTGTTTGTCGGCGTTGTCGTCGCAACGTAAACAACGTGACATCATCGCACCATGACATCGTGTAAAGGCATCTGTCAATTCGACAAAGACGAGGACGACGGCGCAGTGAACAAAGAGGACAGCAATGGCGTTCAGCTGTAGTGCGGAGTTGCAGTTTAGCGTAGTGTCGTAAGTTATTGGGAAGGGGGCCCAATCCGATCTTGTATCGGAAGCTTAATTCACGTAGCGGAAGTTTCCGTTGCCGTCTGCTTAGATTTCCGATCCGCGAGCCACGTCTGTGCTGTGGTGTTGTCAGCGAACGTAGCTAGAAGAATATCAGCAAACACGAGACGCCCGGAAAAAATGACAACTTCATTTTGTTTGTTTGTTTCTCATAATATTACGTTTTTTAAAAAATCACATTTTTTTCTTTACCCTATTTCAACTCTATGCTACTAAAGTGACATTATTTTTCTTCATAACAATATCGCGTTTATTCTCATAAAATTTTGACTTTTTTCTCGTTTGGATACAACTTTATTCTTGTAAAAAAACGCAGCTGTTTTTTCCATTTCTGCTGCTGTTGGACTTTTTTTGCAATCTTCCAACTATTAAATTTTTTGTTGTAAATTTTCTTCTCATAATTTCACTCCCATAATATGTTTGCTTAATTGTCGTGATGTTATAACTTTTTTTCTGCAACCAAATTTTCCAAAAATGACAACTTTATTTGTTGTTTTGTGAATCATGAACGTGGCAAGCTTGAGCGCCATGTGTGTCGTTTGCTGATGTTCTTCTAGCTACATATGCTCATATTCTTCTGGCATATTAAGGCAAACAGAGATCTGGTGTCGGAATTGCAGCTCCATCGGAAGCTATCCAAAGTCACGTATCGGGGTTGGATCAGAAGTGAAAAAAACGTAGATCGGCGTATCCCCAATTGTTAGATTTCTTCCTCTTATGTCGGCTTACTGCGCAGGTTGCCGATAACTTTCTGCTTCTCAACACCGATCGATATATGATAACAGCAA
The DNA here is from genome assembly GCF_027744805.1 of Dunckerocampus dactyliophorus. Lineage (NCBI taxonomy): Eukaryota > Metazoa > Chordata > Actinopteri > Syngnathiformes > Syngnathidae > Dunckerocampus > Dunckerocampus dactyliophorus. Next base: position 1,459,081 of record NC_072835.1, on the reverse strand, counting down.
TACTTACTTAGCTTGCATTATTTTTAATGCTATTTTCATAACCATATTCAAATCCACAAATTCATGTTTGTAACAAAAGCTGATTATTTAAAAAAAAAAAAAGAAGGGGGATTGGGTCAGCAAGACTATAAAGAAAATCGCATCAAAAGCCAAAAAATGTGGATCAGAAAATCCCTAATATCTGCTTTTTTAAACTTAGATGTAAGTGTAGCGTGTGCACACGTGGAGGTAAGAAGGACTGGAACAAACGAGGATGTGACCAAGTGTACCTGTTGAAATATCATGACATCACTACTATCAGGAGAACCAGAGTATAGAGGGGGAGGAGCCACCTGCTGTGGCCCAGCAAGGTGCACTGTATTCTGGCACCGGCTCCGAGCGGCCGCTGTGACGCCACGGAGGTCTCTGGCAAACCTTTTGCAGTTTTCAAACATGGCGGTGCTGGCGTTTCAGGGGGCTGATCTGGTCGTGGAGCATTTGGCACAACTAGCACGCAAAATGTCTTCCTCGGAGCTCAGGGGAAGTTACGACAGGCCGTTAACGTCACTGGCAGCAGAAAAAAGGAGCACTTGATTTGCTCACCCGCACAGTACGGGTAATTTCGCCTCATTTTTTTATGATGTCAGGGGCGGAGCTTAATGTCATCTGACTGCCATCATATGACATTTGTGACGTTTGTGACACATGCGACTGACCCCCACATATCGGGCACCCCTGCCTTGCTGCATACCCGCTTTGTGGTGTCTACTCAGGCCGACTCTCGTCGCTATTGTACCCGACTCTGGCAAAAGTTTAGAGACACTTTCCCATCGACTAGCATGAGAAAGTGTCTCCAAAGTTTTGGCTGGCAGTGTATAACGTGAATAAAGTACTAGCTCCTACTCCTCCATGGTTGTAGTTTATTAGAGGAGGTCTTCCACAGGAAGGTTGAATGAAAAATGGAACTGATGTGTTTTTTTAAGGGTGTGATCACATCTTGATGTCACTTTTCACGGGACTCCATTAGCACTGAGATCCCGTAGCACGCGTGCACTGTTCAATTGTTCCCAAAGCTCCTCCTCTTCCTTTATCCCCACCACATACACCACCCCCCACCCGTCCTAATGATCCACCATCTGTTGCTACACTTCCACGCGGCCGCCTGTAACATGACCCCCGCTCTGGCCGGCGCTGCAGAGGAGCGGAAGGGTGTCACGAGAGACAAAACAGAACAATCGGGCTCTTGAATTACAGCGGTGACGCCTCGCCGCCACAGCTGTTGGCAGAGACCAAGACATTGGTGGGTGACACAACTGAAAAAAGACAGAAGCCAGTGAGCCAAAGAGAACGTCCTCTCCAAAGACTCTACAGTGTTCTTCCAGCTCTTATACGCCCTTTTCACGATAACGCTTGACACTGTGACTTGGGAGTGGCTTTGAAGATGTTGCAGACCACAGGACCACACCTCAGCTTCACCACTTTCAGTCAAGCACAGACATGGTGGCTCTGTACATAAAGCTATGCTAAGAAGGATGTATGTTGTAAAAAATGCATGTCAGCTTTGTGATATAGGCGGAAAAGTGTATTATTAGTATCGTCGGTTTTTGCCCTTTTTCCCTCCATTTTGCCGCTGTTTTTTTAAATTTTCCAAATATTTCAACTGTCTTCTTAAATAATCTTTGCAAAAAATGGGAATATTATGACTTTATTCCCATAATATTTTGACATTTTCCCCAACCTAATTTTCCAAAAATTACAGCACAATTTTCGTTTTGTTTGTCATAACATTACGACTTAAAAAAATGTTTTTCTGTAACATTTCAACTACATGTGGCTAAAATTACATTACTTTTCCTCATAATAATGTGAGGTCTTTCTCATAAAATTGCCACATTTTTCCTTGCTAGAATAAAACTTTTTTCTTGTAATATTTTGACTTAATTTTTGTAAAATTACGGTGGGTTTTTTTCAGTTTTTGCTGTTAATTTTTTAATTTTCTAAATAGGTACACTTTTTTCCTAAATAGTCTTCATACATTTAAAATTATTCCCATAATATTATTAGTTTTTCCCAAAACAAGTTTTCCAAAAATTACAACTTAATTTTGTTTTGTTTGTTTTTCATAATACAGTAGACGCCCCTACAATGTAAATAGTCCGTTCCAAGAACCTTTATGTTATTGGGATTATGTTATACGAAGCGTAAAAATACATGTAAATAGCCTAATCCGTTCCAAGATCTTCCCAAACTCACCCCTTTGGGCCTTCAAAATATTCAAAGTCCACCAAATATGGTGGGGAAATATAAGAAAACAGCATAAACATAGTAGAGTAACATTCCAATATAAAATAAGGTAAATAAGGTATAATGGTGGATGGGGAACGGCCGTATAGTCTAGCAACATCACTTCATTTCATACCACCGTCATGCTTCTGGATCATTTCCTGCTTTGTTTCCATCGACAACTTTTCCCTTTTTTTCTTATCACTTCCACTTGGTTTAGGGCCCATGACTACGGAACACAAAGAAAAGTAAACAAATTAAGAAGAGATTTCAATGCGTGCAAACTAGTTTAAGGGCGACTACGATGAGGAAGGGAGCTCACATACAAAAAGGACGCGCTGGATAAGTCAACCAATGAGATTAGAGCGTAGGCGGTGCCCCGATAATCAGCCAATGAGATGAGAGTGTAGGCCACACGTGTCAAACTGGTGCCCTGGAGGGCTGAGACGCTGCAGGTTTTCTCCAACCAGTTTCTTCAGCAGGTGATTTAATTGATGAGCTCCTTCCCTCAAACTGAAGGTGTTGATCATTAAAATCACCTGCTTTAGTGACTGGCTGGAAAGAAAACCTGCAGTGTCTCCGCCCTCCATGGCACCAGTTTGGCACCCCTGGCGTTGGCGGTGCCCCGATAATCATCTAATGAGAGTGTGAAGCCAGAAGGCGTCACCAAGTGTACTCTGTTAGTCTCTCTGTCGCTTGCACAGGCTTGACACTTTACGTTATATGGAATTCCTTACGTAATACGATGCGAAAACTTTCCATAAATTCTTTACGTTGAGTGGAATTTACATTAGTTTATTCTCATAAAAAGGCACCTTTTTTCTCCAGTTAGATTGACTTTGTTTCCCTTAATAATGTGACTTTATTGTCATAAAAATACAGCTCTTTTTTTCCATTTCTGCTGTTTTTTATTTTTATTTTCTATGACATCTTTGTCATCATGACGTTATTTTTTCTCATATTACAATGTTATTCTGGTAAAATTATGACTTTTCCCCGTTCGTTTAAAATTTTTTGATTTTACGCTTGCAGATTCCTTTGCTGCTGCTGTTTTTCTTTTTCAGAATGTGCCGTGGGCCAATAAAAAAACAGCAGCGGGCTGCAAATGGTCCCCCGGGCCGCACTTTGAACACCCCTGGTCTTGAGGATGAATCCGTTGGTTATGCAGGACAAGATCAAGTTAAAACACAGCAGGTTCCCAAACAAAGAGTAGTCTTAATACGGATCAGAACAAGTTTTTCTTGGTAGCTTACTCAAAACGCCCTCTAGCACTTTTCCTTCCGCCATTCCAACGCAACCGTTTCTCGTGCTTTCCTACGGGAGGCTCGTCCCGCGTGGCGAGTACTGAACTTGTGGGGTTATTTTGGGTGGGAATTGGTGTAAATAAAGGCCGAGGAGGATGTTACTGGAGGTTCCTCCCTTGCTGTGATTCAAAGCCACGTCACAGCTGAATGACCTCAGCCGGTGCGCCCATCCTGTATTTCCGGCACAGCGAAGCGTTCCAGATTCATTGTCACGAGGATTGCAAAAGACCGTTCACATACTGCAGAGGTGCGGCATATTACGCAATATTACAACATTATTCTCATAAAATTACGACTTCTCATGAGAGTCCATCTTTTTCCTGTAGTATTTTGACTTTATTCTTGCAAAATGACTCTTCATTTTCCCATTTTTGCTGTTCTTTTCCAAATATTTCAACTTTCTTGGTAAATAATCTTGGTAATTTTTTCGGCATGTTATGGCTTTATACCCATGCTATTTTCAATGTTCCAACTATTTCAGCTTTCCTCTTATCATTTTTTCCCCTTAATAATGACTTTATTTGCATTTATTCTTGTAACATAACTTTTTCCGCAAACTAATTTTACAAAAATTAGAACCTTATTTGTTGTTTTGTTTGTTTCTCATAATATTACGACTGTAAAAAATAGTTTTTCTATAATATTTCAAGTTGATGCCACTAAAATGACCTTATTTATCCTTGTTATTATTATTACGGTATTCGCGTCATTTTTTTTGTTGGGCTCCAATTTTTTTCTCAATATTTTGACTTTATTTTTGTAAAATTACTGCTGATTCCACTTTTGCTGTTGTTGTTGGCCACACTTTGGACACCCCAGGGCTAGAATGTGTTACTAATGGTGGTTTAAAAGAATAGATTGAACAAAATAATGTTAAACTTCAGCAAAAATGGCTTAACTTGTCTTTTGGACCGAAAAGGATGACACATCGCTCATGCCCCATGCCTGCCTGGCAATCACGTACAGTACATGACCTGTTAGTGGCTCAACTTTGTCAAATGGCTATCATTAGTTGACAGCAAACATAACTAAGGTTACGTAGCGTGACATTTACGTGCTCAAAGAAAGAAAAGGGCGGGATGTAAAGCTTGCAGTGCGTTGGAAAGTTAGCGTCCTTTAAATATCCTAAATTGGCTTCTTAATGACATTCTAACAGTAACGTGTCCCTGGAGCTTGTTTATGAGCACCAAATCTATCCTTCACTTGTTTGCTCCATTTCTTGAGAGATGGGATGGAGAGCTTTGTAAAAAAAAAAAAAAAAAAAAGTTAGCACTTAAGCATCACATAGCCATGCTAGTGTTGCGGAATCTGTGCGGTTTAGCACGTGTGTAAGTGTAGAAGAGTGACTGTAGTTGTCGTAGTAAGAGCTTGCTGCGCTGCCATTGTTTTCACAACAAACGCTCACATCTGCTTGTGGTGAACTTCAAGGCTGTCAATCAGCCTCGTCAGTTTGAAGGGAATTGCCAACAAGGCGTGCTCGCAGGCCAACTCACAAAATTGCAAAACGATTCTTCAGTCCACGTCCTCCGGCGGCAAGACCCGGCAGCTCCGGTTCTGACAAAACTGGATGAGCGGGTCCTGATGGCTGGGCTGCGGCTGCAGGAAACGTAGTGGTGCCCTAATTACAGAGCGCGCTCCCTGAACAAGGCGCTGCTAAATTCGGCACGCTGTCGTTTGCGCTTGAGCTTTTTTGTGATGACGTTTTATGTCAGGAATGGGAGAACTTGGCTTTAAAAGGCCACTGTGACGCCCTCTACCTTCATTCCACTGTTGATTAATGGTGTCTTGTGGCAAGCAAGGCTAAATGGGATGCACCACCTGGCTGCAGCCAGCAGAGGCGCTGTTGCTTCACTCCCTGGAAAGTAAATGGAGATCAGCTAGGCTAGCAAAGTTAGCACGTCATGTATCTGCAGCCAGCAAAAAATACATACACAGCCATTTAAAATTGATATGGAAATAATATTTTAAAACATTCTAGCATTAGTATAAGAATTTATCAATGAATGTGACACTTTATTTGTTTTGTATTTATTATTATTATTACATTTCTAATTGTTTTGACTAAGCAGATATTGTTATTATATTGAAATGATGTAATGATATTATATTATATGTGCCTGCATGAGTGTTGGCAAATCGAAAGCCTTTTTCCTGTGGATTTTGGAGCACCGGCAGTTTTTCTTTTCTTTTCCAACTGTGCAACAGGTAAGAAAAAAACAGCCTAGTGGCTCTTTTAAGAGCGGCAAGCGCACGTGTGGAGCTCATGTGCAGGCCGAGAGTGCAGTCACCGCAGCGCAGCGGTTTTCGGGAGCCGGCGTGTACAGTGGGGCAGTGGGTTGCCATGGAGACGGGCCTCCTCCAAGGTAAACAGAAGGAGCAGTGTTGTGAGCTGAATCGTGCTCAGTGTTCAGGCCTTGGGAGCGCTACAAGCCCCCTCTGTTCTCTGCGTGCACGTTTGCTGCTGCACTTGAGATGCATGTTAACGCTGTAAGGCAACGCTTCCATTGTGCCGGGCCCCGACAATCACGTACTGTGGGCACACGGCATCACTACCACTTGCTGTTGTGCTACTCAAACAAAGCTTTGAGGATCTTCTGTTATGACCACCACAGGCAAACTGGCGGAATTTTTAAAACGCCAGTCGCTCTAAACGCCCCGTCATAATTCCATCCTCGCTAATCTGGGGATTAGAGGGAATCTGTTGGCGGTGGGGGTTTTTAAAGAGCTCTCAGGACGATGCAGCGCAGTCTTGTAACCACCAATCAATGCAATGATGTGGAAGTGTCTGCATGGGGGCTGGCAAATTGGAAGCAATTTTTTTCTGTGGATTTTGGACCACCGGTTATGTTATTTGTATTTGATTTCATTTTATTTCTATGCTATTTGTATTCTGTTTTATTCCTACTGTTTTTTTAATTTAATTTTATTTCAAATATATTTGTATTCATTTTGGGGGGGTTATTTTATCTATATTTATTTATATTTACTATTTTATTATTCAATTTATAATTACTTCCTGTGAACTTCCTGGAACTTGTTCATCCATTTCCTTTGAATAACAGCACTTGATAGCCTAACACGCACCAAAAATGGTTCTTTTTCTTGGATTTTGACCAATTTATACAATTTTTTGGTGGCCTACACTCTACTATGAGAAAACCCAGAAGGGGAAGTGATCCTTCGGGAGAGTCTCCGTGTAAACACAGACAATTCTTTTTAGGTAGCGCCAAATCGATCTGTGGCGGTCCAAATGAATGACGTGGGGGCATGGCAAAGACTGTGGCGGTGTTGACTGGTGTGTCTTTGGTGGCAGGTGCTGGACAAGCACAAGGCCATGGACAGCATGGTGGAGCTGCTGCAGGTCTACCCCCAGGAGGACGAGGCGTACGGGGAGCTGCTGGAGGCCACCACCCAGCTCTACCACTACCTGCTGCAGCCCTTCAGGGACATGAGGGAGCTGGCGATGCTGCGCCGACAGCACATTAAGGTGACACACACGCAGGACGACCCAAGGGCCATCTGTCTTTAAGTCACGGTTAACTAGTCTGTCCTGGGGCACACTTTGACTTGCAGGCTTCGAGTGAGGCTAATGCTAACGCTAATGCTAACGCAGCATCGTGTGTGTGTGTGTTGGGGGTTACGGAGGGCAGAGGATCATCCAGAGAGGGTTTTTTTAAAAATTCACCCCAGCCATAGCGGCTTAATGAGCAGCAGGAGTACCACTAAACTACTACGCAGTACACTTTGCTCCATGAGAGATGGCGGAAAAGTGCCCGCCGTCTTTCAAAGCTTCAAGTTGGACGGCGGCGGCGGCGCTTCCCTTCCCTCAGGGCGTCACACCGCATTTGAAGAAGCAAAGGCGCACGTCAACACCAACCTCCGTGGCGGTTTGGCTTCTTCTTGCACGTGTCAAGTCATGTGACATGAGCGCGTTGTCGACATAGGTGTGAGCGTGAGGCGGCGTGTTCACACGGTGCCAAGCAGCATGTAGCGCAATTACAAACATACAACATGCAGCCACCCTGCTGTCTTTTGAATTTATTAGTAGACATGCACCGTATCGTTTCTACTGATACCGATAACCTTGTGCTTCTCAAGGCCAACATGGTACCAAAAACCAATAACTGTTTTATGTCTACTTTTAAAATGTAGATGTAAGTGTTTGTGTGCACACGTGGAGGTAAGAAGGACTGGAACAAACGAGGATGTGACCAAGTGTACCTGTTGAAATATCATGACATCACTACTATCAGGAGAACCAGAGTATAGAGGGGGAGGAGCCACCTGCTGTGGCCCAGCAAGGTGCACTGTATTCGGGCACACGATGTGGGGGTCTTTGGCAAACCTTTTGCACTCTTCAAACGATGCGGAGCTGACGTTTGATGTGGCTGATGAGGTTTTTTGTGGAGAAAAAAGGAGCGCTTGATTTGCTCACTCGCACAGTACAGGTAATCTCACCTCGTTGGAGTGTTTTTAAAAATGGGAGTGTGCCTGTTAGTACATGCTCACAGCCCGGATATAAAAGCAGAAAAGGTGGTGTTTTAGTAGGCGGAACAGGTGCGTCCCATTACGTGCATTCATTAGCTGCCTCTTTGTACCTGTTTTTATATCTTTACAACACACAGGAAGGAGAAAGACGTGTGTTCATGTCTCACATAAAGACTATACACAAAAGATTGCATTCTTCCTTTAAACAGGAAGGACACACACGTTAGCAACACTAGCATAGCTATGCGACGCTACAGTGCTAACATTCCACTCACATGTTAACAGCGACATCATGCTAGTTTAGCCCATTTGCTGAGGGAAAACAAATCGATCGAAGGTCCAGCTCCCATGTCTACATCTGACTGATGGATAGTTGGCGAAGCTTTATTTTAAGATGTGTAGCGAAGCCTTTTCTTCTTCTTCTTCTTCTTTTTCCAAAGCTGCTGGTATCATGTCCATGAGGGAGGGGGGTTGTTCCTTCATAACATCACCAAAAGCCGCAACTTGACAAGCAAAGCGAGCACTGGAGTTCCTCTTCTCTCCAAAGACGATGGATGATGGATGATGGATGATGGATGATGGATGTCTCTCACTTACTACTGATGGAGCATCGTTACAAAGTGACCTTTCCATAAAAGGAGACTTTTTAGATGATTTCTGTTGTCGTGTGGCGGCGTAAGGAACGAATAAGCCACCTTTTGGCATCTCCTGCAACGAATACGAGTTTGGTTCATAGCGAGAAGGTTCTAGCAGGGAAAGATCAGACAGACAAGGGATGCACAGTGTGCATGTGAATGGTGCATTGTGGGGGGGCCCTACAGCACGTCCCACAGCGCCGTCACGCGGGTGTCCGGTTGCGTGCGGCGGTCAGAGGTCAGCCATGAATTAGACATGACAACGGCTCCCCTTACCGGCGCACACGGGCATGGTCGGCGTGGCGACTGTTGCCATGCAAATCCAGCACAACCAGCAAAACTGCTGTGGAAGTGTAAAAACAAGAATCCTTCAGGGCTCCTTCAAAATAAAGTTACATTTTTTTACCCTCCGATCCCAAAACAATCCCGCTCATTAGCGTTTCTTTATTTCCATCACAGGGCACATCAAATATATCAAATATATAACACGACTTTATTGCCATCCTGTAACAGTGACAATAAAGTTATATTCTACATCTGTTCAGCTAAACCGGCGGTGTCCAAAGTGTGGCCAGGAGGCCGTTTGCGGCCCGCACCTGCTATTTTATTGGCCTGCAGCACATTCTAAAAATGTAATTCAACAAGAACACTAAAAATAAAACACACACAACAGCAAAAGTTTAAAAATTAGCACAAATTTTACAAGAATAAAGTCAAAATATTAAGAGAAAAAAGTTGGACTCTCACAAGGAAAAATGTTATGAGAAGAACGTAATATTATGAGGACAAAAAGAGGAATTTTTATTAGCTTAGAGTTGAAGTACTAAAGAAAAAAGGTGTTTTTATTTAAATGGTAGTATTATGAGGGGAAAAAACAAAATAAAGTAGTATTTTTTGGGGCAAATTAGGTTGGGTGGAAAAGTCCAAATATGATGAGAAAATTGACCAGGGTTATTTAAAACAACAGCCAAAATGGGGAAAAAGATGAGAGCGAAGTTGATATGAGTTTGTTCACGTATATGACGTATACGAGATGCCATTTTCTCTTGAAATAGATGTAACGTCTTAGGATGTTACAAAATATCAAAGTTTCAAAGGTGCATTCTTTCATTTTTACCATGTGGCCCTCACTGGAAAAAGTTAGGACACCCCTGGACTGTGGAATGCGAGCATAGTCATCCTGCTGTTTTTTGTCATTTTAAAGGAAAAGTGCACTTTTTTGGGAATTGGACCATCATCCACAATCCTGTGAGACATGAACACACGTCTTTGTCGTTCCTGTGCGTTGTAAAGATATAAAAAGAGGTACAAAAAGAGGCACATAAGGGGACACACCTATTCCGCCTATGAAAACACCTCCAAAAAGATTTCAGCCAAGCCAGCGTCACTCCCTGAAGGGAGGATTTTTTCTGTACCCCCCCTTAACCGAGCAAGATAAGACAGCGACGCCCTGCTGGTGATAACGGCGGGAACGAGCATCCCTTCTTTATCCTGGCCACACGTCTGTGTTTTGTCACTGGGCAGCTGTGAAGTGCAACACGGCGTGGCCTACAGGAGGTGACGGGGGAGGGGAAGCCTGCCCCTCGGCTCCGAGCCAACTCGGAGGTGTTAGATTTGCTAAGCGCGCTAAGCTAACGTGCTGGTAGTCCATCCCGACGTGTCTGACGGGTGAGATCACAGCTATAATGGTCGTTTTGTGTTAGCATGTTCTCCGACCTTAGAACTTCTGCACATGTTTCTGGCCAATGATGTCATCCACCACCCCTCCAAAACCCCCCTCCCACTTCTCATCCCTCACGTGCACGCACACACACCCCTACCGAAACACAACCTTTGAGGTTTGTTGGCGGTGGTTGTTAGCCACGATGCTGTACATCTGCTTTACATTTACGCAGCAGTCCTATCAGCCTCGCAGGAAGTGGACATTTTGTTCCTTAAACTCGCCGTCACGCAGCGGGGAAGAGGGATGGTGGGGAGGGTGTGGGGGTCTAGCCGGGACTCCACGTGGCGCCGGTTCCCACTCCGGGCACGTGACCTGACTCAAGATGGCAGACTTAAATCAAAGTTAGCCTTTCATTTGCACTTCCTGGACACTGCAAAGTAACACCATTTTGCTAGCATCAAGTGGAAATGGTCAAGAAGGATGTTTAAAAAAGTAGTAATATAATGGAAAACAAACAAAGCAACAAATAAAGCTGTATTGTTAAGTTAAAAGCAAAATATCACCAATCAAGTCATACTTATGAGAAGAAAATGTACAAGAAGAAAGTTGAAATATAAAAATGAGAATAAAGTCAAAATGTTAAGAAGGAAAAGTCACAATTCTCAGAGAATAAAGTCATAATATCAATCCATCCATCCATTTTCTATGCCAATTAGGGTCGCGGGGCATGCTGGAGCCTATCCCAGCTGACTTGGGGCGACAGGCGGGGTACACCCTGGACTGGTGTCCAGCCAATGGCAGGGCACATATAGACAAACACTCACATTCATACCTATGGACCATTTAGAGTCTCCAATGAAGCTAACATGCATGTTTTTGGAATGTGGGAGGAAACCGGAGTACCCAGAAAACCCCCCCACACACGGGGAGAACATGCAAACTCCACACAGAAATGCCCAAGGGAGAATCCAACCCAGGTCTTCCCATCTCCTGACTGTTCCTGTGTTGGCCAACATGCTAGCCACTAGACCACCGTGAGGTATAAACTCATAATATTATTAAGGAAAGGTCATCGTTTAGGAGAATCATCCCATATTATGAGGGAAGATAACATCATAGGAGCGTAAAGTGGAAATAATGAAGAAAGATGTGACTTTTTTTCAAAGTTGTAACATGGGAAGCGAAGCAACGAGTACATTTGTATTGTTTGGAAAATTAGCTAGTGGAGAAAGTTAAGTTAAGATTTACAAAAAAAAAGTTGAAATTGTTGGAAATGAAAAAAACTAACTGATGTGGTTTTACGAGAATAAAGTCCAAATATTACGACGAAAAACGCCGAGAAAAAAGTAACAATTTTACGAGTGTGAACTCGTGATGTTACGAGGGAATAATGTCATTTTAGTAGCATAGTTAAAATATGAAGACAAGATCTGTTTGTTTTGTAAAGAATTGTTATATTATGAGAAACAAACCAACTAAAGTTTCCATTTTTGGAAAATTAGGTTGGAGGAAAAAGTCATATGGGAATAAAGTCATAATATTACGAGAAGCAAAGTTATAAATATTGTTTCAGAAGAAGTTTGGAAGTTTAAGAAATGGAAAAAAAATCATTTTGCAAGAATAAAGTCAAAATATTAAGAGAAAACGAGAAGAATAATATAATAAATAGGAAATTGTAATGAAATATTTGTTTAAAAAGTTGCAATATTATGGAGAACAAACAAAGCAACAAATAAAGTTGTCATTTTTGGAATATTATGTCGCGGAAAAAGTTGTCATGTTACGGGAATAAATCCAAAATCTTGGCAATAAAGTCATGATTGCCTGAAGAAAATGTACAAGACGAAAGTTCAAAGTAGTGGGGGGTAACAAAAGCAGGAATATGTTAGATTTTTTTAAAAAGCAGTGGTACATTTATAAGACTAAAGTGAAAATATTAAGCAGAAAAGTCTCAATTTTACGAGAATAAACTTCATTCCGCTGTCACTCCCAGCACGTGACCTGACTCAACGTTAGCCTTGAATTTGCACTTCCTGGACACTGCTTGGGTTATGCAATGCTATGCTATGCTATGATTATTTCCATCAAGCGGTTCAGCACGGTGCACGTTTTTGGTAAAGTGGACCAAAACATCCCATTCCTGCTGTCCCACTTCCATTATTGGCATGTCAAGGTCTCCTGTTCCGCCCAAGTGACCTTTTAAACATATTGCAGCAGTCATCATATGTGTCCCTGAAGTTGCACATTTGTATGATGTCATGAAGGCTTCGCTACACATCTTAAAACACCACCGTCCTGCTTGCTTTTGATGTTGCGGCTTTTCATGACGTCGTGAAGTGAAAAGCTAGATGAGATGGGCAGCTTTGTTTGAATAAATAAATAAGGCTTTGCTACACATCTTAAAAAAAAACAAAAAGCTGTGCCAACTGGCCATCAGTCGGTTACGGACGTGGGAGCTGCAAGTTTGATCATTTTTGTTTTTCTTCTCAGCAATCAGGCTCGTCTAGCATGACATTGCTGTTGAAATGTTAGCACTTTAGCATCACATTGCTATGCTAGCCTTGTGTCCTCCTGTCCCGCTCCTTAATTTCACCTTGTTGTGTGTGATATACAAGACACACAGCAGGCTTGCTAAAAAGCACTTTTCAAACGCAGGTGACCTCTTCTTCACTTTGACCGCCCTCTGCTGCGAGCTGCTGGTACTACACCCGCCTGAGCTCTCCCTTATACCCGTGCCCTCTCGCATGCAGATCTCGCTGGAGACGGAGCGCCTGGGCCCTCGCCGCGTGGAGAGCCTGAGGAAGGAGGACGAGGAGTGGCAGAAGAAGGCGCACGCCGCCGTCCTCGCCATTCAGGACCTGACCGTCAAGTTCTTTGAAACCACCAATCGGGCACAGAAAGGTAAACACGCACGCACACAAATATACTCTCCGTCGTCTGACAGCGGCGCCTCTGCGTGTGCGTTGCAGCGCTGTATGAGCGAATGCGCGCCGACCAGCGCAAGTTCGGCAAGTCGGCGTGGGCGGCGGCGGTGGAGCGCATGGAGAGGCTGCAGTACGCCGTCGCCAAGGAAACGCTGCAGCTGATGCGGGCCAAGGAGATCTGCCTGGAGCAGAGGAAGCACAGCTTGAAGGAGGAGGTTAGCGACACGCACCGCAAACTTGAAAATCAAGTCACACTTTTTACCCTACCGTCCCAAAACCACCCCTCCCCCCGCTCGTTAAAATATTTCTTTATTTCCATCAAATGCATCCATAAAGTTAAAGTTGGCATTTTTGGGAAATTACAGTAGGTTGGGGAAAAAGTCAGAATATCAGAATAAAGTTAACATAACCAGGACAAATTTACCAATATTATTTCAAAACAAAGTTGAAATATTTGCATTTTTTTTTTTTATTTTCAATTTACAAGAATAAGAGAAATAACAGAAAAAGTCCTAATTTTCCGAGAATAATGTGATATTGTAAGGAAAGATAACATCATTTTAGTAGCATAGAGTTGAAATGTACTTTTTTTAATGTTCGAAGATGAACAACAAAAGTAAGTTGGAATTTTTTGGAAAATTAGGTTGGGGAAAAAGTCAAAATATTACAAGAAGAAACTTTATGAGTATTATTTAAAAGGAAAGTATTTGGGGGGGAAATGAACAAAATGTGGAACAATTAGCAGTCATTTTACAAGAATAAAGTCCAAATATTACAAGAATAACATATTAGCAGGGAAAATCATGTCACTTTTGTAGCATAGAGTGGAAATGTTATAGAAAATATACTTGGAAAAAGTTGTAATATTATAACAAACAAAGTTGTAATTTTTGGAAAATTAGTTTGGGGGGAAAAGTCATCACATTATGGGGAGAAAATTCACAAGTGTTATTTAAGAAGGAAGTTGAAATATTTGGTGGGGAAAAAACAGCACACATGGAAAAATTAGCAGTAATTTTACAAGAATGAAGTCCAAATATTTAATTTTTTTTTCTTAAAAAAAAAAAAAAAAAAAAGTCCAAATATTTAAAATTTTTTTTCTTAAAAAAAAAAAAAAAAAAAAAAGTCCAAATATTTAAAAAACCCAGCATGCCGGTAATTTTACGTAATCTAACGAGAACAAAAGTTGCCATTTTACGAGAACAAACTGGGTAATTAACGGCAATCGGGCGTCTACGTTTGGCAGATGCGGAGCCTGCAGGGCGGCGAGGACGCGATGCTGCACCTGGACCAGCTGGAGGCGCTCTACTACGAGCTCCAGCTGCAGCTGTACGACATCCAGGCGGAGGTGCTACGCTGCGAGGAGCTGCTGATCACAGCTCAGCTGCAGAGTCTACGCCGGCAGATCACAGGTGCCCCTAGTCGCCGTGGTCGCACGCGGCGTCCACCAGAGGGCGCCCGTGTTCACAAAGCGCTCGCTCTCGCCCTCGCAGAGAGACAGGACGAGGTGGTCTACTACGACGCCTTCGAGAGCCCCGACGCCATGAAGGGCGACGAGGATCCCGCCAGCCCGCCGGCCCCCCTCAGAGATGAAGACCTGGGTGTCCTGCAGCAGAGGACGCGGCAGCTGGAGGCCCGCAGAGGACGCATCACCGCCAAGAAAGTCTACCTCAAAAACAAGAAGGTCACCAGGCCGGACCACCGACGTCTTCTGAGGGTTTTTTTTAACAAGCTAAAAAAAAATACTTCCTTACCTTCAACAGGAAATTTGTATCTCCAACCACAAGCAGAAGGTTCTACAGCGCCAGGGGCTTCTCAGGGACAACACGTCTTTGCAGGTGTGATTGACAGCTGCTAGCTTATTTGGACCAGTTAGCATCAAATGAAAGGACTTTTCCTCTCAAGGTTCTCGAGGAAGACGAAGCTGAGCACAACGCACGAGTGAGTCAGGAGAGACAAAGAACTCTGGACAGACTTCGCAGCCTCAGTCAGGTAACCAGCCATCCCTGCGTCCCTGTGTCGGACGGTATTGCGTCCTTGTCCCAGTTTAGGGTTCCTGTCCCTCCGTCCGATGAGCCCTCGTGTCCCTGCGTCTGCAGTCCTCGTCACCTTTGCCAACTTAAAGCAATGTTGTCAAAGAATTCCTCTCGTCCACTGAGCTCTCGAGTGTTTGCGTCCACGGAACCCTTGAATGAGTCTTCGTGTCCGTGTCGCCCCGATTCTCGTGTCCGAGCACCCGTGTCGACTAACTTTCCTACCATCAAATGATTCCTAGTGTCCTTGCATCTGTGCCCATGAAACCCTTGTGTCTTTGCACCTGGCTTGACCGCATGCTTGTGTGCTAGCCTCGCTCATTTTGTCAGCTGGAACCAATTATTTTAGTCTCGAATTTGCCTGAATTTGTGTGTACTTTGTTCAAGTATAGCTGGTGTCCAAGCATTCGTGTCCCTGCAGCTCTGAACCCTGGCGTTTACGTCTGTATCCATGGATCCCTCATGTTCTTGCATCACTTTTGACCCAAGTCATGTGCCTTTGTCGACTAAAACCAATCGTCTTTGAGTTGTTGTGTCAAAGAACTTCTTGTGTCCATCTGTGTTGACCCAGTTCTTTTTGCCTTTGTCAGCTCAAACCAACCAAAACCTTGTCCTTGCATGTGAAAAATGAACCCTTGGATGAACCCTTGTGTCCTTGCATCTGTGCCGACCAAGTCCTCATGGTCTCGTGTCTGTGTCCATAACTCTTGCATCTGGGTTGACCCTATCCTTGGGTCCTTGCTCCTTCTGTCAACTAAAACCAATTGTTTTTGTCTCGGTGTTGCCCGAATACGTGTTTCCTCGTCAAAGTCTTCCAGTTCTCGTGTCCCCCGACCCTGGCGTCGTGGTGTCGGCATCCGATGCGTCCTTACGTCTGCTTTTACCCAATTCTTGGCCGGACTGATACCAATCGTGTTCGAGTTGTTGTGTCAAAGGATTTCTTGGACATCCGTGTTGACTCGAGTCCTTATCTGCTAAAACCAATTGTCCTTGTGTCTTTTGTCCTCGCATGTCTCAAAGGGACACGGATCCCACATGTTGGATGAACCCTTGTATCCTTGCGTCTGCGTCTTGACCAAGAGTCGTGTGTCTCCAAACCCTCATGGTCTTGCATCTGGATTGACCCAGTCCTGACCTGTCCCTGAACCCTTGCTCTGTGTCCTAAGATCCCTTGTGTCCTTGACCAAGTGTCTTTGTGTCCCCATGCTTGTGTTTCCTCCTCGTGGTCTGGCATCTGTGCCTGAATCCTGGCGTCCCTACGCCTGTGTGCACTGACTCTGTCTCCGTGTCCCCCCAGCGCTACCCAGGCCAGGTGAAGTCCAGCCGCATGAGACAGCTTCAGAGCCGGAGACGAGCGGGTCAGCCTCCCAGCACGCAGGCGGCCAGCGTCCAGACCGACTGCATCTCCGACCTGCCAGAACTTTTTGCTCCTCCGCCGGAGGACGCCTGCGGCTGCGACAGCGTCTCCCTCCCCGCCATCAACCTGGACAACCTCGACTCGTCTCCTCCTTTCCTCTCTTTGCCTCCTCTCCCGGCGTCCTCATCCATTCTTACCATAGCGGCCGCCCCTCTTCCTCCTCCACCGCCGCCTCCTCCACCACCGCCTCCTCCTCCTCCATCCTTGGACGACCAGCATCTCAGTGACAGGACGCCGCCTGCCATCGAGCACCCGCCGCCGCTTAAATGCGAGTCGGAGACGTCCTTGCTGCCTCTGGCACCGTTTTCTCCTCGATTCTTCGACAGCAGCCAGCTGCTGACGGCTCGGAAGAAGCTGAGGAAGACGTCGTCCGTGGACGCCACGCAGTGGAGACGAGGTGAGCGCCACCGTTTGCAGGAGGGGTTATGTTTATGGTTAAAGAGCTCGGCGTAACCAAGTAGACGACACAAAGTCCAGATATTGAGTCTTCAAATGGGTTTTTCCCGTGTGTTGCGTCCCCAGTGAGCTCCCCCATGGACGAGGTGCTGGCGTCGCTGAAGCGCGGCAGCTTCCACCTGAGGAAGGCGGAGCTCCGCGTGCTGGCGCCCGACCCGGACGACGACAGCAACAACATCCTGGCGCAGATCCGCCAGGGCGTGCGCCTCAAGCAGGTGCGCGCCCGCCCCGAGCAGCGGCCGCCGCCCCCGCGCCACGCCCGCGGCTTCCCCCACTCGGCTGACGCTCTCACGCGCAGCATCCACGAGGCCCTCAAGAGGATCAAGGAGGCGTCGCCGGAGTCCGAGTCGGAGGACGAGGGCCTGCCCTGTGCCGACTGGGAGAACTGAGACGCTTGCAGTGCAAATTTCAACAACAACAAAAAAAGACACTTTTTCTATCAGCGGTATGTTTTGTACCAGGAAAAAAAACAACATTTGGGATACGACCTCTCACCTCCGTCGAGTCGTGCTGTAGTTTGCCGTGTGGTTTGCTGTTTACCATCGCTCGTACTGTTTGTGGCGCATTGCCACGGAAACTAAAAAACATTTTTACAGAAGGAGCTTTTTTTTTTTAATATATGAAATTTATTTCAGCGTTTGTCGGATAAATGTGTCTGCTAACAGAGTTCAGTATTTCCCACACCGCCATTTATTTGTGGCGGTCCAGATTTATCTGTGGCGGCCTTGCTCATAAACATATTAGGACGGACCGCTTTTAGCATGTTTCCAACTCCGTACAGCAGATGGCAGCAGATAGCAGGAGGCGTCTACGTTGCCACCTTTCATTTAGCGAGTATCGCCGCCACAAATAGATGCCCCCTGCTGGTGACACACTGCCTCTTTTAGCCAATTGGACCTTTTCGTTTTCACTGCCTTCTTTTCCAAGCCATTTTTTAAAATTATTATTACGAGTGTTGTGTGATTTATTTTTATTTTAATTATTTAAATGTATCCTGTCAAACATACACTTCACGGCTGCATTCCCTTAGCTTAGCATAAAGGCTAAACAGTGCCAACCCAAAGTTGGCAAAAAGGACGTACGTATGATTTCTAACCATTCCTTCACTTTTTTTTGTCTGCTTTTGCCCTTTTTTTTTTTTTTGGAGTTGGACAAAGAGTTTGTACTTGTCCTCGTCTTGTCTTTCTGCTTTTTTTTGTAATTTAAAATAAAAAATAAAGAAAAAATGGAGTAAAACACGCCGAGCAGGACCGGTCGGACCTCGCAGCAGACGTGCAATAATACAAATTAACTTTACTGGATCACGACTAAGAAATGATATATATATATATATATATATATATATATATACATATATAAAATATATATATATATGTGTATGCATGCTTAAATGTTTTGAAGTATTTATTGACGCTTCATATTTTAACGATTTTTTTTTTTAAAGAACACGATTGTACTTGGAGGTTGTTTTTGTATGCCAAAATTAAACATCAAGCAAATGAAATAAATAGAGTTCATTAAAATAGTTTAAATTGTCCATTAATTCATCAAATTGTGAAATATCTAAAATAATTGTACTGAACCAGTTATTTATTTCTTGAGCGTTTTAATGATTGCATGGCCTTTTTATTTCATGATCTTGCAGCGCTATTCAATTTTTTAAAAAGTTAAGTGGGTTCATGAAATAATAGGTTGAGTACAGTTTTTAAATTGCATTTCACCATCCATTCATCCATCCAGCCATCCATTTTCTATGCCGTGAAGTAGTTAATTAAAATTTGAATACATGTCATTATATTCATTTAATTTTGGTGCAAAACAAAAAGTTTTGATCCCTTCCTTTCTATTCCTGTTTCCTGAGAAAATAAAAAGCACCAAAAAAAGTTTCTTCCCAAAATTGTTTTATTTAATTTGGTTGAGGTTTTACGAGAAACTGAGAAGTTACAATTGAGTAAGCATTTACATGTAAATTCATTTATTCAAATAGTCATACCTCTCAAACTGATGACGAGCCCTTGGATAGCAAAAGTGTTTCTCATTTTTGGCAAGAGGAAAAAAAAAAAATCCCACAATGAAAAAAGAAAAAAATATCAGTGTAGCTCGCTACCACTGATGCATCTCTGCACCAAAAGGCAACATCAGCAAAAAAACAAGGAAAACATTTGGCAAAAAAAAATCTTGATAAATAGTGGAAAATATTGCCATTTTTTAAATAGTAATAAAAAAAACACACAAGTACCAGAGATGATCAATCATTGCACTTCAAGTGGCAACAAGTTAGTTTTTTTTTTTAACAAGTGCACCAGAATCATTTTTTAAAGTCAAAAGTACCTGAAAGTGACTTGATAAACAAAGCGTCCTCTTTGTATTGCTCACTGTCGCCCTCCTGTGTGCGACCAGAGAATAGCGTACCTGGCGCGTGATTGGTTCATTTGGCTGATGATGTCATTGGAGCGTGTTTTTCCAAACAAAAACAGTTCACGATTGAAGAAGCAAAAAGTCCAAACGTTCCAGGAAGGCAAGACGGATCCAAGCTGTTTCAACTTGGCTCTTGTAAACGATCCGAGTGAGCGTGGCAAACAAAAGGTGTAAACATGGCGGCGGCCGCGCGGCTCCTAGCTGCACTCCAGCAGCTTGGCCAGAGCCTCCCTCAGCTCGCTCAGCTCCAAGATCTTACCGTCCAGCAGCTGCAGCAGCGAGCGCAGGCTCTGGCGGAAGACCTCCCTCTCGCGCTGGTCGGCCTCCACGCGCTGCTCCAGCTCGTCCAGCTGGGCCTCCAGCGCCTGGTTCCTCAGCTCCACGGCCTGGGGGACGCATCATGCGCACAACTTTAGACAACGACATTTCAAACTAATTCAATTCAGTAAGAAAAGCTCAAAAGGCAGAAAACTGTCGATGCCACAGAACAGCGAAAATGCCAGCTTTTCCAAGCAAAGTGATGGGTTAGACAGATCCCGCAAAATGGCCACAGTCCCGCGTCTGTTACTACTCCACAAAGGTGACAAATGGCCCCCACCACACAGAAGGGTTAGGAAAATGCCAGTTTTTACAGGCTGTGTGACGGGGGCTCCGGTATTCCTGCACAAGAGACACAGCCCCCGCCCCTGATACGACCTCCAAAGCTGCAAAAAATGTTAGTTTATACAAGTAGTTTATGCAAGTTGATATTTCCTACTACCCTTGAATGCAGCATGACTCGCCTGTAGTTTGTGTGTGAGGGAGTCTCTTTGGGAGTGAAACTGGTTGGCACTCTGAACGTCCATCTTCAGACGCTCCAACTCCTGCCCAGAGAGGAAGCACAGAGGTCAAAGTTCACCCAGAGGTCAGCAGGTGTGCATGTGACGTACGTCCTCCTTGGCCTTCAGTGCCACCTCCAGCTCCCCGATGGTGCGGTTCAGCTCCGTCTTGTCGGACCTCGCCGTGGCGCTTTGGCCGCTGACGCACTCCAGCTCTGTCACCTGGTGCCACGTTTGGGGCGGGGGGAAAGTAAAAAGCGGTAAAAAGGCACGCCCGACAGATGAGCGGCCGGCGAGGCTGGCGCGGTCCTACCCGTTTATGCAGCCGCTCGGCTTCCTCCTGGTAGGCGGCCAGCTGCTGCTTCCACTGCTTCACGTTGGCCGTGGACTCCAGCAGCGCCGCCGTTAGCTTCGCGTTGTTGCCCTTCAGCGCCGCCAGCTCCGCCTCCCAGTGCTTGCTGAGGCCGGGTGAACTGCGTGCGTGCGTCAAGCGAGACGTTAGCCGTTTGCTAGCAGCGTGACCGTGGCTAAAACAACTTATTGATCATTGATTGTATGGAATCACTCCGGATGAACGTGTGATCAGTACGCTTATTCAGGAGGATTTCTCAAGCGAGGACCTGTGAGAGAAGGGAAGCGCGTTGTGGGAAGGTTCTGCTCCTCCTCGGGCCTCGGCGGCGTGCGGCGCGTCGGGCACCGCCCTCTCGTCCTCGGTGCCGTTCACGCTCTCGGAGGTCAAAGGCGACTGCGGGGGGGCAGTGGTGGACTCCTTGAAAGAGGAAAACAACAACATTAGAGACATTGTTGTCATGCGTTGCCATGGATACGCACTACGTCAGTCACGATGACATCAAAGACGATGATGCTGGTCAGCAAAGGGGAAGTGGGAGGAGCTAGTTTGAGATGACGGGGGGAAGCAGGAAGCACCAGGCTACGTTTACCTTCTTAAAAACGTGTGTGATGGCGGGCGACACGTTCCTTTTTACAGCGCCGCCCTGTGGAGCGGTCGGGCAGGACAGAGGCCATTAGCTTAGCGCGTGTAAACACGCAGAGACCAAACGGGGGCCTGGGGGCGGGCAGTAAGATGTTTTAGTGTTTTGTTCACCTGAGAGGGCGTGCTGGTGAGCTCCATCTTCTCCTGGGACTTCTCCTTGGCGAGCCGCGCCGCCTCCTTGAACTCGGCAAACTTGTCTGCGAACTAGAAAACACACACGTCATCTAAACGGAAGCCGCCGCCGGCGCGCGAGCGTGGACGCGGACCTTGCTGAGGTGGCTCTCGGACGAGAAGCCCAGGCCGTAGACGGTGTTGGCCCGGCTGTCGGCCCACTGGCCGAACTTCTGCGAGGTCTTGGTGAAGGTCATGTTGGGGGTGATGGTGCTGTTGATGACGGCCTGGACAAGTGGACACTTTTAACGTCAGTCACGTTGAAACAAACACGCCCAGCCGTGTCCCAATATCGACCTATGACCTTGGATCCGTCCAGGCTGATGATGCGGTACACATTCCTGCTGCTGTCAAAGAAGTAGGAGACGGTGACGGCGTGTTTGCTGGTGGGCACCCAGTTCTTCTTGGTGGCCGGGTCGATCTGGAAGATGTGGGCCCGCGTGCTGAAGATGGGCTGCTCGCTGCAGGTGGGGGAGTGTGATGATAACCGTAGATGAGAAAGCGACACACACACACACACACGGGTCAAATGTGACATTAACACATTCCGCACACACAGTTCCCCCTCCTTTGTGTCTGTCAGGCGCCATCACATTGCTTCCCTTATTCTGACACTCGCATGAATATCAGCATCAGGGAACGGTGACGTCACACATTAATCCATAACGGTAAAAATAGCTGACAAGCCATCGTTGAACAAGAGGCTCCAGTGGGGGGAGATTCCCCGTACTGTGCGGGTGAGCAAATCAAGCGCTCCTTTTTTCTTTGCCATGTTTTTTTTTCCAAAATGAAATGATGATAAATGGATCCATTGAATTGGTATTTTTATTTCCTGATGTGTTCAATATATCTCGTATAAAAGGCTTCTCCCTTTTTTTTCCAAAATGAAAATGAAATACAATTTAATTTATGAAATATACTCACATGCTGGATTTGTTGCCCTTTTTTTGCTCTAAAATTAAATAATTTAATACAAATTAATTGATTTAACTTAATTTACGTCATGCAATATATCATGTACGACGTATGCCAAAATCCACGAATGGGACCCCACCAAGAACACAAAAAACCTTATCAGCCCCCTGAAACGCCAGCGGCACCGTGTTTGAAAAATGCAAAAAGGTGTGCCAGAGACCTCCGTGGCGTCACAGCGGCCGCTCAGAGCGTGTGCCCGAATACAGTGCACCTTGCTGGGCCACAGCAGGTGGCTCCTCCCCCTCTATACTCTGGTTCTCCTGATAGTAGTGATGTCATGATATTTCAACAGGTACACTTGGTCACATCCTCGTTTGTTCCAGTCCTTCTTACCTCCACGTGTGCACACACTAATTTAAGATGTTGTGCATCTCTACTTTATACGCTGTTGGTGCACGGTAAAAAACCAACACGGCCCTGTTTAGCTCACTTTGTTGGCAACGCTGGCATGCTAACCTCGTGATGGTGTTGCATGAGGCCTCCATCAGGCTTCAGTCCAGCATGGCGTGGATGGAAATGCGTGTTTTGTGCATAACGTGCGCACGTGGTCATTGTTCAAGGCTAATCCTTTATTATTCCCCATGAAAAGCTTCAGGAAACCACTGGAAAGCATCAGACGCCATCGTGATAACACACAACTAGCTTAGTCGGCCATCTTTCATGCAGCAGTCAAGCCGTGTGATGGAGATATCATAACGTGTGTGTTACGTCCTACACTGCACCACTGTGACTGCGTATGATCTGTCAGCGTAGATTACCCTTACAAGTCCTACAGTAGATGGCTTTGATACATTTCGGAACACCTGCTACGCACTCACAGGCGGCTCCGCTTTGCTTTTGACATTATCAAAAAAATGTACTTATTCTTGGCCTAAATGAAGCATTTTAAGCATAAAACGGATAAATGAGCTAACTCAACGAACTGAAATGAAAAGCAAGACAGAAGAAGCGTTGTAATTGTGAATGTAGGATTCTACACTGGCCACTAGGTGTCAGTAATTGTTGGGTGAGACAGGAGATGCACTAGCCTCCTCACTCAGGTTTCCCAGGGGACACATTTACTGTGACACCGCTCCAGTAGGACATCACATGACATTTTACTCTTGTCATGTCTACCATGTTGGATGCCATTTATAGCTGCAAGCTTGCAAAAAAGTTAGAATAACGTCACAATATGACGGGAGTCAAGTCATAATTACCAGAAAAACATTTCCAAAGGATGCTGAAATTTTAAAAAAACACAAAAAAAGCAGCACAAAATGGAAAAATCAGCAGTAATTTGAAAGAATAAAGTCAAAATATGAACAGGAAAAAAAATCTTACATTTTATGAGAATAACATAAAATATAATAAATATTATGATGGGGGAACAAAAAACACCATTTTAGGAGCATAAAGTTCAAATATTTAAGAACAAAGATGTTATTTTTTAAAGTGGTAATATCATGACAAACAAAACAAAACAACAAAGTTTGCTGTTTTGGAAAATTGGGTTGTGGAAAAGTGATCATATTAGGAGAGTAAAGTCAAAATATTATGGGAATAAAGTCATAATTCCAAAAAAAAATGACAAGAAGAAAGTTGAAATTTAAAAAAAAAAACAGCAAAAATGGAAAAATCTGCAGTCATTTTAAAGAATAAAGTCAAAATGTTATTTAAAAAAGTGTAATTTTGCAAGAATAACAATACAATCATAAATATTATGAGGGGAAAAAAACACCATTTTAGGAGCATAAAGTTCCAATATTAAAGAAAAAAGATGTTATTTTTTAAAGTGGTAATATTATGACAAACAAACAAAACAACCAATAAAGTTGTTGGAAAATGAGGCTGTGGAAAAAGTGATCGCCTTACAAGAATAAAGTCAACCTATTATGGGAATAAAGGCAGAATTATGAGAGGGCTTGAGGGCTCTAATGATGTTAAAAGCCTATTTAGAAGGCAGCCAACAGCTTTTCTATCCCAGAACTATGAAAATATTCCATTTATTAATATTGAATCCTACTTCACGAGGAATCACTTAACACGGTCCCGTCTGGAACCAATTAAGCGCCATCAACGAGGGATTACGGCTTTTCAAGTCGCTCTTTGATCACGCCCCCACCCCTGCAAGATGTATAGAGACAGAACAGCTAGATTTTAGACGAGCCTTCTTTTGGCTTCCCTGCTTGCACACATAGTAAATGAACTGATAGCAGATCAGATTTGTGGATTGGGGGGGGGGGGGGTGTCACGTGGCGGTTGCCGTGGCGACAGAGCAGCAGCTAAGCAAAGTAATGCAGGGTTATTGCTGCTGCCAAACAGCAGTGACCTGACAGCCTTCTGCTTCTTCTTCTTCTTCTAGTCAGATTATTTAGTATTCCTGCACGCCACGTGCTCCAACCACAGCGATACTCCATTTGATACTGACACACAAGCGTCAATGATACCATGAGATACATTATTAAATACAGCAGGGGTGTCCAATGTCTGGCCCGTGGTTGTTTTCTTTTGTTTTTTTAACTGGCCCACTATAATTGCATAAGAAAACTAAAAAAAAAAATGCAAAAATGGAAAAATCAGCAGTCATTTTACAAGAATAAAGTCAAAATAGTAAGAGGAAAAAGTTAATCTAACGCGAAAAAGTCAATTTTATCAGAATAACATATTATGAGGGAAAATTACATGATTTTACTAGCATAAAGTTCAAATTTTAAAGTTACTTTTTAAATTCATAACAAAGTTGTCATTTTTGGAAAATTAGGTTGTGAAAAAAGTTCAAATATTATGGGAATAAAGTCCTAATATTCAGAAAAGAAAACTTACAAAGATTATTTCACAACAAAGTTGAAATATTTGGACAATTTAAAAAAAACAGCAAAAACGGGAGGGAAAAAGACTAAAAACCAAAGTTCATACTAACAATTGGCAATTTCCGTTTTTTTCTATCCAGTTTTTCCTTGTAATAACTTCTTAGCATTTTTATTATGTGGCCCTCGCTGGAAAAAGTTAGGACACCCCCGATATACTGTATAATTTGCTTTTGACCTATATTGGGTTAGTTTTAGCTAGCATCTTTAATGTTCAAAACGTACAGTAGTGCCCCCCTCCCCGTCCTTCAGTCTTCACGTATGCAGCCCCCCAGCGAAACATGTTGTTTTTATTTTGACAAAAATTGCTGCAAGTGATTAGTTTTCCGCAACTATTCGTCGATACAGTTAATGCAAAACACCTTGACGATATCGATATTTTGTCCCACTGTAATCGACGCCAAGCATACTTGATATACAGTAGATATATGAGCTATATGCAGTACAGTGTTCCCATAAAGGCCCTGTCACACAAACGTCGCTAGTTTGACAGGCACATCGACAACACCGCAAGGCTTTTCGACCCAAAGCCACACCAGCAACCCCGTGCGCGCTGACACGTTCCAAAACTGTCATAAATAAATAATAAATAAATAAACTATGTGGTTGTGAGTGGATTTATTGACAGCTGCTGTCCTCAGCAGCAGCAGCAGCTTTAATCTCCTGTGAGCGCTAACTGCACTACAGTTAGCTATAGCCAGCTAGCACGCTAACCAGCTAGCTGTGTTTACCAGCTTGACTGATAGTGACACACACGTGCAGGAATACACTCGCTTTCCAAGCTGCTAGATTGGCATTACCACCAAACAGGAACTAAACAAACATACCCCATTGTTGCTGGCTGGTTGGTGCAGCTACTCCCTCTGCAGCCGCCCTTCTCGCTGTGCCTCCGGCGCAGGTTTCACTCCGACATGGTCTGACGTGTCGGCGGCCGTGGGTGCATGTCGGTGACGTGCAAAGCCTCACCGGAGCAAACGCGCCTGAACCTGCATGACGATGATGATGACTGAGAGCTACGAGCTAGCTAGCAGCAGCCAAGGATAGCGCCTGCTAGCTTCGGCTAGCACTGGTCTAGTAAGGATCAACTCCGGGGTTGTGCTCGGCTTAGGACTGGACTGGTTTGGTCACTCGGAGCCAAACTGAAGAAACTTTTCAAACGAAGGGAGACAAAATAACGTGACTATAAACTGGCTGCACCCAATCGCTGCTAGCTAGGTTGCTGCTGTGCTACCTTAATTAAATGCAGCACAACATATTAAGGGATTTAATTTTTAAAAAGCCCATTTGGATTTAACGCAACCAAACATCAGTTAATCCCTTTGTCAGCAATTAAATAATGTCCAGGCTTTGTATGGCTTTAGAACCGCAGGAGCATCTACTCAGTGTTGATGTTCTCGATGTTTCGGCAATCTTCCAACGTGTTGGAAGCAGTCCTGCCTTTCAGAGGCGACAAAGCGGATGTCACGTGTTGAGCTAAAGCGTTACATTTTAAAAACTTTGCGTTTGTTAAAATATATCAAAATATATAATCTATGGATGCTTCATCATAGTCGGACCCGGATCAGCCTCCTCCTCATCTCATCCCGCCTCCTCCTCCGATGCTCAGTAGGCGGCTTACAGCGGTGACGCCATCACGCTGCGACGTGATTGGCAGCAGGGCGCTTGTTGCCGCTTAGTTGTATTTAGAAGACCAACAAGCAGAAATAACACCATTTAAAGTGACGAACCTTTCCGGTGTCGAAATTTGAAATCTATTGAATTATAATGTTTAAACGACAGGACACTTACATACATACACAGTAAGACTCAAGAGTTTTATTGTCTTACGCACAGTAAAACTGGTGGTTCTGCTATGCAATGAAATTCTTGTTCTGTTCATTCTCCAAATGAGAACATCAGAAACATAAATACCAATAAATTAAGCAAACAACAGAAGAGACATTAATACAAATAAATAAATAAATAAAGTGCTATGAGTGTGTGCGTGTGTTGCGTGCGGCGTGTGTGAGTGCTTCGTTGAGAAGCCTGATGGCCTGTGGGTAAAAGCTGTTTGCCAGCCTTGTGGTCCTGGACTTCAAACTCCTGTAGCGTCTGCCTGACGGTAGGAGTGTGAATAATGAGTGTTGTGGATGTGTGCTGTCCTTGATGAGGTTGTGTGTTCTTCGTAGGACTCTAGTTTTATAAATGTCTTGCAGTGAGGGGAGGGCTGCCCCAACAATGTTCTGTGAGGTCTTGATCACCCGCTGGAGTGCCTTCCTATCACATGTTGTACAGTTACCGTACCAAACAGTGATGGAGGCGGTAAGGACACTTTCCATAGTGCATCTGTAGAAGCAACTCAGGATTGTGGTGGACATGCCAAATTTCCTCAGTCTTCTCAGGAAGTACAGTCTCCTTTGGGACTTCTTCAGAATTTGTTGGGTGTTGTGAGACCAGGTGAGGTCCTCGCTGATGTGTGTGCCAAGGAACTTGAAGGTTTTCACCCTCTCCACCTCAGTCTCATCAATAAACAGGGGTCTATGCGGCTCCTTTTCCCTTGTTCTTGGGTCGATGATCATCTCTTTAGTCTTATCTGTATTGAGAAGGAGATTGTTATCACGACACCAAGCTATGAGGTCCTCCACCTCTCTTCTGTATGATGTTTCAACACCACCAGTGATCAGTCCGATGACTGTAGTGTCATCCGCAAATTTAATGATGCTGGTGTTGTTCTGGGAGGCCACGCAATCGTAGGTGAAGAGCGTGTAGAGGAGCGGACTCAGCACACACCCCTGTGGGGTCCCAGTGCTCACAATTCTTGAGCTGGATGTGCGATTGTGGACTCTGACTGACTGGGGCCTGCCTGTTACAAAGTTAAACACCCAGTTACAGAGGGAGGGTGACAGGCCAAGTGTGAAGAGCTTATTTGTGAGTTTGTGGGGGCTGACTGTATTAAAAGCAGAGCTATAGTCTATAAATAGCATTCTGACATATGTGTCCTGGCCCTGTAGGTGAGAAAGGGCTGTGTGGATGGCAGTGTTGACTGCATCATCCGTGGACCGGTTCTGGCGATATGCAAACTGTAGAGGGTCCACAGTTTCCGCCGGGATGCTCTTTTTGATGTGGGTCATGACTATTCTTTCAAAGCACTTCATAACAATAGGAGTGAGTGCTATAGGGCGATAGTCATTCAAGCAGGTCACGTTGCTCTTCTTGGGTACGGGCACTATGGTGGTGGACTTAAACAGGTCGGTACAGATGCTTGTGCAAGCGACAGGTTAAATATGTCAGCAAGCACATCAGCTAGCTCTGATGAGCAAACCCGAAGTGCACGTCCTGAGATGTTGTCTGGGCCTGCTGCTTTTCGTGGGTTTGTTTTGTTCAGAACCCTGCGCACATCAGCTGATGTCACCATGAGAGGTGAGTCCTGTGTGCTCCCCAGGTTCAGCCACCCTCTCTGCTCATCAGGAGTTTGGGTGTCAAAGCGGGCATAGAACTCATTCAGTTCATCAGGAAGTGTGTTTTGGCTGGACGTGGCTACGCTACTCCGCTGTCGATAGTCTGTGATGTGCTGGAGCCCCGCCCACATGCGCCGAGGGTCTGAGGTGGAATAGTAGCCCTCCAGCTTCTGTCTGTACTGTCTTTTGGCCTCTCGTATGGACCTCCTCAGGTCATATCTGGCCTTTTTGTAGTCCTCAGCGGTGCCCATGACAAATGCAGTCGAACGAGCACGTAGCTTAGCCCTTACATCACAGTTCATCCACTGTTTTTGGTTAGGGTATTTTCTGTAATACTTGGTGGTGGTAACAGTCTCTATGCATGTGCTAATGTAGCCAGTAACAGCAGAAGCATATTCATCCAAATCAACAGTACAATCTTCCCTCCCCGCTGCAGTTTTAAACACATCCCAGTTTGTGCAGCTGGTATATATATCGTATGGTATATATAACGTATATATCGTTAGCGGGTTAAGCTACATGAGTATGGATGGGCCTTAAATATTAAGGCAGTTAAGTAGATGATTACAATATCAGTACGTTAAATCAACTGGAAAATAATGCACTGAAATGCCCATTATTTAATTATTTCAATTATGAAATTACATTCCAATCTTCAGAAATTATATTGAAACTTTTTAATACATTATTTATATGTCATGACTACTGTATTTAAGGAAAAATATTTTCCACATTATATTGATATAAGGGAATAGAATGATCCCCCCCATGTAACAAACTGAAATATAATGACAATAATGGAAAGTGTTTTTATAAATATAATAATTGTGGTGTTCAATTTTTTGGCGTTGTTTTGAATGACATTTATTAGCATTTTTTAAAATAATTTAATGGCGTTCATCTTTATTTGTTGGCATTTTAAATTGTTTTCTGACATTTATTATTGAAATTATTCACAATTATTTGTACATGAATAATTTCCATCCATCCATTTTCTATACCGCTTCTCCTCATTAGGGTCACGGGGCATGCTGGAGCCTATCCCAGCTGACTTCAGGCGGGGTACACCCTGGACTGGTCGCCAGCCAATCGCAGGGTACATATGGACAAACAACCATTCACACTTACAGTCATACCTACGGACAATTTAGAATCACCAATTAACCTCACCTGCATGTTTTTGGAAAAAAAGAGGAAGCCGGAGTACCCGGAGAAAACCCACGCGCACACGGGGAGAACATGCAAACTCCACACAGAAATGCCCAACGGAGAATCGAACCCAGGTCTTCCCATCTTCCAGGCTGTTACTGGGTTGGCCAACGTGCTAACCACTAGACCACCGTGCGGCCCCCATGTATAATTTATATTTTAATATATATATAATCATTATTCATCATTAATTTATAATTGGCGTATTTATCTATTGTGGTGGTGATTCCCCTCCGTGAATCACCACCTTAGCGTGGTGGAGGGGTTTGTGTGCCCGAGTGATCCTAGGAGCTATGTTGTCTGGGGCTATATGCCCCTGGTAGGGTCTCCCAAGGCAAACAGGTCCTGGGTGACGGGCCAGACCAAGAGTGATTCAGAGGACCTTCATGAGCAAACACACAAGGAGAGACGGCACCTCGCCCGGACGTGGGATACCGGGGCCTCACCCTGGAGCCAAGCCTGGGGAAGGGGGTCGCAGGTGAGCGCCTGGTGGTCGGGCTCTCACCCGTGGGGCCCGGCCGGGCTCAGCACGAACAAGCCACACGGGATCTCCCCCCCGTAGACCCACCACCTGCGGGGCAAGCATAAAGGTCCGGTGCATTGTGCTTTGGGAGGCGGTCGAGGGCGGGCGCCTAGGCAACCTGGTCTTCGGCGGCCAAATCTGGTTCTTGGGACATGGAATGTCACTTCTCTGGCGGGGAAGGAGCCCGAACTTGTGAGAGAGGTTGAGACATTCCGACTAGATATAGTCAGACTCACCTCGACCCACAGTTTGGGTTCTGGATCCAAACTCCTCGAGAGGGGCTGGACCTTGTTCTACTCTGGAGTTGTTGCAGGGGAGAGGCGGCGAGCTGGTGTGGGCTTATTAATAGTCCCCGGCTCGGTGCCTCTGTGTTGGAGTCATCCCCGGTTAACGAGAGGGTCATTTCGTTTGTGCGTACGCGCCGAACGGCAGTTCAGAGTATCCAGCCTTCTTGGAGTCCATCAGGGGGGTGCAGGAGAGCACCCCAACTGGTGACTCCGTCGTTTTGCTGGGAGACTTCAACGCCCATGTGGGCAATGAAAGTGTGACCTGGAGGGGCGTGATTGGGAGGAACGGCCTCCCCGATCTGAACCCGTGCGGTGTGATGTTGTTGGACTTTTGTGCGAACCACAGTTTGTCCATCACTAACACCATGTTCGAGCATAAGGATGTCTATAAGTGCACTTGGCACCAGGACACCCTAGGCCGCAGGTCTATGATCGACTTTGTAGTCGTATCATCAGACCTGCGTCTGCATGTTCTGGACACGCGGGTAAGGGGGGGGGTTGAGCTGTCAACTGATCACCACCTGGTGATGAGTTGGATTAAATGGCGGGGGGGATGCCGGACAGACCCGGGAGACCCAAACGTGTAGTGAGGGTGTGCTGGGAACGTATGGCAGAGTCTCTGTTCGTCGAGTCTTCAGCTCTCACCTACGGCAGAGCTTCTCCTGCATCCTGGGGGACGACGGGGATATTGAGTCCGAATGGGCTCTATTCCGTGCCTCCATTGCTAAGGCAGTCGATCAGAGCTGCAGCCGCAAGGTGGTTGGTGCCGGTCGTGGCGGCAAGCCCCGAACCCGATGGTGGACACCAGAGATCAGGGCTGCCATCAAGCTGAAGAAGGAATCCTATCAGGCATGGATGGCTTGTGGGAATCCTGAAGCAGCCAATAGGTACCGGCAGGCCAAGCGGCACGCGGCTTCGGCGGTGGTCGAGGCAAAAACTCGGGTGTGGGAGGAGTTCGGTGAGGCCATGGAACATGACTTTTGGTCAGCCTCGAAGAGGTTCTGGCAAACCGTCTGGCGCCTCAGAAAGGGGAAACAGTGGCCGGTCCACAATGTTTACAGTGGGGACGGGGGCCTGCTGACCTCGACTAAGGATATAGTTGGGCGGTGGAAGGAATACTTTGAGGCCCTTCTCAAACCCACTGACATACCTTCCAAAGAGGAAGCAGAGGCTGAGGACACGAACGCGGACAGTTCCATCACCGTGGCTGAGGTATCTGAGGTAGTCAAAATGCTCCCCAGCGGCAAAGCTCCGGGGGTGGACAAGTTTTGCCCAGAATTCCTCAAGGCTCTGGATGTTGGGGGATTGTCTTGGCTGACACATCTCTTCAAAATTGCGTGGAAGTCGGGAACAGTATCTCTGGATTGGCAGACTGGGGTGGTGGTCCCCCTTTTCAAGAAGGGTGACTGGAGGGTGTGTTCCAACTATAGGGGGATCACACTCCTCAGCCTCCCTGGGAAGTCTATTCCAGGGTGCTGGAGAGAAGGGTACGACCGTTAATCGAACCTCGGCTATAGGAGGTGCAATGTGGTTTTCGTCCTGGTCGCGGAACACTGGACCAGCTCTACACCCTTGCAAGGGTTCTGGAGGGTAATTGGGAGTTTGCCCAACTGGTCTACATGTGCTTTGTGGACTTGGAAAAGGCATTCGACCGTGTCCCTCGTGGTGTCCTGTGGGGGGTGCTCCGGGAGTATGGGATGGGTGGCGTGCTACTACGTGCCATTCGGACCTTGTACAACTGTAGCAGGCACGTGGTTCACATTGCCAGTAGTAAGTTTAGCCTGTTTCCGGTGAACACTGGCCTCAGCCAAGGCTGCCCTTTGTCACTGATTTTGTTCGTAATTTTGATGGACAGAAATTCTAGGTGCAGCCAAGGCGTCAATGGAGTCCAGTTCAGTGACCTTCGGATCTCGTCTCTGCTATTTGTGGACGATGTGGTCCTGATGGCCTCATCGAGCTGTGACCTTCAGTGTTTACTGGGACGGTTTGCATCTGAGTGTGAAGCTTCTGGGATGAGACTCAGCACCTCCAAAACCGAGGCCATGGTTCTCAGTTGGAAAAGGGTGGATTGCTCCCTCCAGGTTGGGAATGAGGTCCTGCCCCAGGTGGAGGAGTTCAAGTATCTCGGGGTCTTGTTCACGAGTGAGGGAAGGTTGGAGCGTGAGGTCGATAGGCGGATCGGTGCAGCGTCTGCAATAATGCGGTCGCTGTACCGGACTGTCGTGGTGAAAAGAGAGCTGAGCCGGAAGGCAAAGCTCTCAATTTACCGTTCGATCTATGTTCCCACCCTCACCTATGGTCATGAGCTTTGGGTCGTGACCGAAAGAACGAGATCGTGGATACAAGCGGCTGAAATGAGTTTTCTTCGTAGGGTAGCGGGACTCACCCTAAGAGATAGGGTGAGGAGCTCTTTCATCCGGAGGAGCTCAGAGTAGAGCCGCTGCTCCTTCACATGGAGAGGAGCCAGCTGAGGTGGCTCGGGCATCTAGTCCGGATGCCTCCCTGGTGAGGTGTTTCGGGCATTCCCTGCCGGGAGAAGGCCCCGGGGACGACCTGGACACGCTGGAGGGATTATGTCTCACAGCTGGCCTGGGAACGCCTTGGTGTCCTCCCGGTGGAGCTGGAGGAGGTGGTCGGGGACCGGGAAGTCTGGGCTTCCCTACTAAGACTGCTGCTCCCGCGACCCGAACCCGGATAAGAGGAGGAAAATGGAATGGAATGGAATTTATTTATTGCCATTTTCAACACAATTTAATGACTAATTAAATCTATTTCATGTATTTAATGGCCCCATTTTTTTTTCATGATTCTGCCTCGCTTTGAAAAGCGTCTCAATTCATGAACGCAATCTGTCAAAGTCAGCCATCAAAGTCAGCCATCAAAGAGGCAGCTGGCGGGATCAATGATCTGATTGGCTGTAGTGCAATGTGCAGCAGCACAAGTGGTTAGGGTTCTACTGATGTAACATGTTGACGACAAGGCGAAAAAAAATCTTCTCCGGTATCGCCGTCACACTGCATGACACGCATGGGCAGGTGTGAGGTTTTAGTATGTGGAGTTAGTAAAAGATGCTTTCAACAATAATAATAATAATAAACACAACAACATACTACCCCAAAGTCATCTGGAATAGGCTGAAGCATACCCACGACCCCAATGAGGATAAGCGGCATAGAAGATGGATGGATGGACAACAACATACTGGTGTTTGTTGTATTGTTGCTGCACACAAGGTGCAGTAACACTGCTGCATGTGTAATGTGTAGACATGTTTTTTTTTTACATTCTTCTTCCCAGGTGGCATTACCACTGCATACATACTGCAGCAATTCTTTAATAATCCACCAAGAGACCGTAACACAATCATCCAAATGTCACAAGCGGCATGGCAAAGGTCAAGAGTTGAGTCACGTCAGACACGTTGTGAATGCCTCACATGACACACTGGAAGACTCGTCTTCTATTTCAAGATTAGGCTGAGCAAGAAAGCCCAAAGCGAGCGTGTTTGCAACGTGACCACAGGGGAGCCGCGTGTCGGTGGTGGGAGACCCTGAGGCAGAATCTGTCGGGACACTTCCAACCAACCATGGACGCTTTGATGGGGGATTCGGTCCTGTGTGACGCCGAGATGCGAGCGCTGACGCCCGGCGCCGAGCCGGAGGTGAATGCTGGCGATGAGGTGGAGAACCTCTGGAACAGGTCTGCTTGATTGTTTACACAACAGAGCATGTTGAGCACATGCATGTGTGCGGCCCGCAGCACATCCAAAAAATACCATTTAACAAGAAAGCTAAAACAGGAAAAATGTATAAATCTGCAGTAATTTTACAAAAATAAAGTGAAAATATTAGGAAGAAGTTACAAAAGTTGTAATTTTATGAGAATAACATAAAATTATGAGGAAAAACATTTTCATGCATAAAATTGAAACTTAAAAGAAAAAAGACGTTATTTTTTTTAAAGTTGTTTTACTATGAGAAACAAACTTTTTTGGAAAATCAGGTTGCAGAGAAAGTTTTGGAGAATGTTATGAGGATAATGTCATAATTACAAGAAGAAAATGTACAAATAGAAGGTTTAAATAAGCAGAAATGGAAGTAATGGCTGTAATTTTATGACAATAAAGTCAAAATATTTAAAGAAAATAGTTTTTTTTTACGTGACTAAACTCATAATATTATGAGGAAAAATAATGTCATTTTAGTAGCAAAGAACTGAAATATTAAGGGAAAATATGTTACCTTTTTAAAAATTGTAATTTTATGAGAAACAAACAAAACAAAATAAAGTAATCATTTTTGGAAAATTAGGTGGTGGAAGAAGTCCTAATAGTATGGGAATAAAGTCATAATATTATGAGAATAAAGTCATAATATTATGAGAATAAAGTCATGACATTATGAGAATAAAGTCATAATAGTATGGGAATAAAGTCATAATATTATGAGAATAAAGTCATAATATTATGAGAGTAAAGTCATAATATTATGGGAATAAAGTCATGATATTATGGGAATAAAGTCATAATATTATGAGAATAAAGTCATAATATTATGGGAATAAAGGCATGATATTATGGGAATAAATTCATAATATTATGAGAATAAAGTCATAATATTATGGGAATAAAGTCATAATATTATGGGAATAAAGTCATGATATTATGGGAATAAAGTCATAATATTATGAGAATAAAGTCATAATAATATGAGAGTAAAGTCATATTATTATGAGAATAAAGTCATGATATTATGGGAATAAAGTCATAATATTATGAGAATAAAGTCATAATATTATGGGAATAAAGGCATGATATTATGGGAATAAATTCATAATATTATGGGAATAAAGTCATAATATTATGACTTTACTTTCATAATATTATGGGAATAAAGTCATAATAATATGAGAGTAAAGTCATAATATTATGAGAATAAAGTCATAATATTATGGGAATAAAGGCATGATATTATGGGAATAAAGTCATAATATTATGGGAATAAAGTCATAATAATATGAGAATAAAGTCATAATATTATGGGAATAAAGGCATGATATTATGGGAATAAAGTCATAATATTATGGGAATAAAGTCATGATATTATGGGAATAAAGTCATAATATTATGGGAATAAAGGCATGATATTATGGGAATAAAGTCATAATATTATGGGAATAAAGTCATAATAATATGAGAGTAAAGTCATATTATTATGAGAATAAAGTCATGATATTATGGGAATAAAGTCATAATATTATGAGAATAAAGTCATGATATTATGGGAATAAAGTCATAATATTATGGGAATAAAGGCATGATATTATGGGAATAAAGTCATAATATTATGGGAATAAAGTCATAATAATATGAGAATAAAGTCATAATATTATGGAAATAAAGGCATGATATTATGGGAATAAAGTCATAATATTATGGGAATAAAGTCATGATATTATGGGAATAAAGTCATAATATTATGGGAATAAAGTCATAATATTATGAGAATAAAGTCATAATATTATGGGAATAAAGTCATAATATTATGAGAATAAAGTCATAATATTATGAGAATAAAGTCATGACATTATGAGAATAAAGTCATAATAGTATGGGAATAAAGTCATAATATTATGAGAATAAAGTCATAATATTATGAGAGTAAAGTCATAATATTATGGGAATAAAGTCATGATATTATGGGAATAAAGTCATAATATTATGGGAATAAAGTCATAATATTATGGGAATAAAGGCATGATATTATGGGAATAAATTCATAATATTATGAGAATAAAGTCATAATATTATGGGAATAAAGTCATAATATTATGGGAATAAAGTCATAATATTATGGGAATAAAGGCATGATATTATGGGAATAAAGTCATAATATTATGAGAATAAAGTCATAATAATATGAAAGTAAAGTCATATTATTATGAGAATAAAGTCATGATATTATGGGAATAAAGTCATAATATTATGAGAATAAAGTCATAATATTATGGGAATAAAGGCATGATATTATGGGAATAAATTCATAATATTATGGGAATAAAGTCATAATATTATGAGAATAAAGTCATAATATTATGGGAATAAAGGCATGATATTATGGGAATAAATTCATAATATTATGGGAATAAAGTCATAATATTATGACTTTACTCCCATAATATTATGGGAATAAAGTCATAATATTATGAGAATAAAGTCATGATATTATGGGAATAAAGTCATAATATTATGGGAATAAAGGCATGATATTATGGGAATAAAGTCATAATATTATGGGAATAAAGTCATAATATTATGGGAATAAAGGCATGATATTATGGGAATAAAGTCATAATATTATGAGAATAAAGTCATAATAATATGAGAGTAAAGTCATATTATTATGAGAATAAAGTCATGATATTATGGGAATAAAGTCATAATATTATGAGAATAAAGTCATAATATTATGGGAATAAAGGCATGATATTATGGGAATAAATTCATAATATTATGGGAATAAAGTCATAATATTATGACTTTACTCTCATAATATTATGGGAATAAAGTCATAATATTCTGAGAATAAAGTCATGATATTATGGGAATAAAGTCATAATATTATGGGAATAAAGGCATGATATTATGGGAAGAAAGTCATAATATTATGGGAATAAAGTCATAATAATATGAGAATAAAGTCATAATATTATGGGAATAAAGGCATGATATTATGGGAATAAAGTCATAATATTATGGGAATAAAGGCATGATATTATGGGAATAAAGTCATAATATTATGGAAATAAAGTCATGATATTATGGGAATAAAGTCATGATATTATGGGAATAAAGTCATAATATTATGAGAATAAAGTCATAATATTATGGGAATAAAGGCATGATATTATGGGAATAAATTCATAATATTATGAGAATAAAGTCATAATATTATGGGAATAAAGTCATAATATTATGGGAATAAAGTCATAATATTATGGGAATAAAGGCATGATATTATGGGAATAAAGTCATAATATTATGAGAATAAAGTCATAATAATATGAAAGTAAAGTCATATTATTATGAGAATAAAGTCATGATATTATGGGAATAAAGTCATAATATTATGAGAATAAAGTCATAATATTATGGGAATAAAGGCATGATATTATGGGAATAAATTCATAATATTATGGGAATAAAGTCATAATATTATGAGAATAAAGTCATAATATTATGAGAATAAAGTCATGATATTATGGGAATAAAGTCATAATATTATGGGAATAAAGGCATGATATTATGGGAATAAAGTCATAATATTATGGGAATAAAGTCATAATATTATGGGAATAAAGGCATGATATTATGGGAATAAAGTCATAATATTATGAGAATAAAGTCATAATAATATGAGAGTAAAGTCATATTATTATGAGAATAAAGTCATGATATTATGGGAATAAAGTCATAATATTATGAGAATAAAGTCATAATATTATGGGAATAAAGGCATGATATTATGGGAATAAATTCATAATATTATGGGAATAAAGTCATAATATTATGACTTTACTCTCATAATATTATGGGAATAAAGTCATAATATTCTGAGAATAAAGTCATGATATTATGGGAATAAAGTCATAATATTATGGGAATAAAGGCATGATATTATGGGAATAAAGTCATAATATTATGGGAATAAAGTCATAATAATATGAGAATAAAGTCATAATATTATGGGAATAAAGGCATGATATTATGGGAATAAAGTCATAATATTATGGGAATAAAGGCATGATATTATGGGAATAAAGTCATAATATTATGGAAATAAAGTCATGATATTATGGGAATAAAGTCATAATATTATGGGAATAAAGTCATAATAATATGAGAGTAAAGTCATATTATTATGAGAATAAAGTCATGATATTATGGGAATAAAATCATAATATTATGAGAATAAAGTCATAATATTATGGGAATAAAGTCATAATAATATGAGAGTAAAGTCATAATATTATGAGAATAAAGTCATAATATTATGACTTTACTCTCATAATATTATGGGAATAAAGTCATGATATTATGGGAATAAAGTCATGATATTATGGGAATAAAGTCATAATATTATGAGAATAAAGTCATAATATTATGGGAATAAAGGCATGATATTATGGGAATAAATTCATAATATTATGAGAATAAAGTCATAATATTATGGGAATAAAGTCATAATATTATGGGAATAAAGGCATGATATTATGGGAATAAAGTCATAATATTATGGGAATAAAGTCATAATAATATGAGAATAAAGTCATAATATTATGGGAATAAAGGCATGATATTATGGGAATAAAGTCATAATATTATGGGAATAAAGTCATGATATTATGGGAATAAAGTCATAATATTATGGGAATAAAGTCATAATATTATGAGAATAAAGTCATAATATTATGGGAATAAAGTCATAATATTATGAGAATAAAGTCATAATATTATGGGAATAAAGTCATAATATTATGACTTTACTCTCATAATATTATGGGAATAAAGTCATAATAATATGAGAGTAAAGTCATAATATTATGAGAATAAAGTCATGATATTATGACTTTACTCTCATAATATTATGGGAATAAAGTCATAATAATATGAGAATAAAGTCATAATATTATGGGAATAAAGGCATAATATTATGGGAATAAAGTCATAATATTATGGGAATAAAGGCATGATATTATGGGAATAAAGTCATAATATTATGGGAATAAAGTCATAATAATATGAGAATAAAGTCATAATATTATGGGAATAAAGGCATGATATTATGGGAATAAAGTCATAATATTATGGGAATAAAGTCATGACATTATGAGAATAAAGTCATAATAGTATGGGAATAAAGTCATAATATTATGAGAATAAAGTCATAATATTATGAGAGTAAAGTCATAATATTATGAGAATAAAGTCATAATATTATGAGAATAAAGTCATGACATTATGAGAATAAAGTCATAATAGTATGGGAATAAAGTCATAATATTATGAGAATAAAGTCATAATATTATGAGAGTAAAGTCATAATATTATGGGAATAAAGTCATGATATTATGGGAATAAAGTCATAATATTATGAGAATAAAGTCATAATATTATGGGAATAAAGGCATGATATTATGGGAATAAATTCATAATATTATGAGAATAAAGTCATAATATTATGGGAATAAAGTCATAATATTATGGGAATAAAGTCATAATATTATGGGAATAAAGGCATGATATTATGGGAATAAAGTCATAATATTATGAGAATAAAGTCATAATAATATGAAAGTAAAGTCATATTATTATGAGAATAAAGTCATGATATTATGGGAATAAAGTCATAATATTATGAGAATAAAGTCATAATATTATGGGAATAAAGGCATGATATTATGGGAATAAATTCATAATATTATGGGAATAAAGTCATAATATTATGAGAATAAAGTCATAATATTATGGGAATAAAGGCATGATATTATGGGAATAAATTCATAATATTATGGGAATAAAGTCATAATATTATGACTTTACTCCCATAATATTATGGGAATAAAGTCATAATATTATGAGAATAAAGTCATGATATTATGGGAATAAAGTCATAATATTATGGGAATAAAGGCATGATATTATGGGAATAAAGTCATAATATTATGGGAATAAAGTCATAATATTATGGGAATAAAGGCATGATATTATGGGAATAAAGTCATAATATTATGAGAATAAAGTCATAATAATATGAGAGTAAAGTCATATTATTATGAGAATAAGGTCATGATATTATGGGAATAAAGTCATAATATTATGAGAATAAAGTCATAATATTATGGGAATAAAGGCATGATATTATGGGAATAAATTCATAATATTATGGGAATAAAGTCATAATATTATGACTTTACTCTCATAATATTATGGGAATAAAGTCATAATATTCTGAGAATAAAGTCATGATATTATGGGAATAAAGTCATAATATTATGGGAATAAAGGCATGATATTATGGGAATAAAGTCATAATATTATGGGAATAAAGTCATAATAATATGAGAATAAAGTCATAATATTATGGGAATAAAGGCATGATATTATGGGAATAAAGTCATAATATTATGGGAATAAAGGCATGATATTATGGGAATAAAGTCATAATATTATGGAAATAAAGTCATGATATTATGGGAATAAAGTCATAATATTATGGGAATAAAGTCATAATAATATGAGAGTAAAGTCATATTATTATGAGAATAAAGTCATGATATTATGGGAATAAAGTCATAATATTATGAGAATAAAGTCATAATATTATGGGAATAAAGTCATAATAATATGAGAGTAAAGTCATAATATTATGAGAATGAAGTCATAATATTATGACTTTACTCTCATAATATTATGGGAATAAAGTCATAATAATATGAGAGTAAAGTCATAATATTATGAGAATAAAGTCATGATATTATGGGAATAAAGTCATAATATTATGGGAATAAAGGCATGATATTATGGGAATAAAGTCATAATATTATGGGAATAAAGTCATAATAATATGAGAATAAAGTCATAATATTATGGGAATAAAGTCATAATATTATGGGAATAAAGGCATGATATTATGGGAATAAATTCATAACATTATGGGAATAAAGGCATGATATTATGGGAATAAAGTCATAATATTATGGGAATAAAGTCATAATATTATGAGAGTAAAGTCATAATATTATGGGAATAAAGTCATAATATTATGGGAATAAAGGCATGATATTATGGGAATAAAGTAATAATATTATGGGAATAAAGTCATAATATTATGGGAATAAAGTCATAATATTATGGGAATAAAGGCATGATATTATGGGAATAAAGTCATAATATTATGGGAATAAAGTCATAATATTATGGGAATAAAGTCATAATATTATGGGAATAAAGGCATGATATTATGGGAATAAAGTCATAATATTATGGGAATAAAGGCATAATAATATGAGAATAAAGTCATAATATTCTGGGAATAAAGGCATGATATTATGGGAATAAAGGCATGATATTATGGGAATAAAGTCATAATATTATGGGAATAAAGTCATAATAATATGAGAATAAAGTCATAATATCATGGGAATAAAGGCATGATATTATGGGAATAAAGTCATAATATTATGGGAATAAAGGCATGATAAAGGCATGATATTATGGGAATGAAGTCATAATATTATGGGAATAAAGGCATGATAAAGGCATGATAAAGGCATGATATGGGAATAAAACACATGAAAATATAGACCAGTCGGCTTGTGTTTGTATCTCCGAGTGTTCACACGTCGGACGTTCGTTAGTAGGGGACTTAGTGTATAGTCATAATAGTCATAATAGCTGGAACATTAGTTGTAAAGAAAAAGAACTTTGTAGCTTTTATATGTAAAGTTATCAATGTGGCCATCAGGCAAGAAAGGAAGAGTGACAGGATCAAAACGGTTGTGGAAGCTGCAGAACAATATTTAAACATCAAACATCAAGGACATCTACATCTAAAACATTTATACGCCAGAACTACGCTGAAAACCCACAGCATTTCCGTGTGTGGAATTAAATGACGTAACAGATTGAGTAAGGAAGTCCAACAAAGTTCAGAGATGAGCACATTCATAAACAATACAAGCAGTTGATGTTTGCTAAATACAAGGAAGAAAAGACTTCATCATCACAGTGATGGTTCTGTCAGGTTTGTTATATATATATATATATATATATATATATATATATATATATATATATATATATATGTATATATAAAATGTATTATTATTATTATGATTATTATATAAAATATTACATGGAACGCAGGAAGTGAACAACATGTACTGTACTAGATGTAGAATAGATGGGGGGTAGGATTAAATAAGCTTTGCTTCTTCCTACTCCTTTTGGACATGTGGAACTGTGAAAGGATGATTCATGAGATGTATTCCATTGGAACCTTCATGTTCAAATAAACCAAACCAAACCAAACCAAATATTATGAGAATAAAGTCATGATATTATAGGAATAAAGTCATGCTATAAACCCTAGTCTCACAAGTGTTCCTGAACTGTGTCCTTCAGTTTACGTGAAGTAGTCCACGATGAGAAGGTCCAGCCAAAGATGCAATTCCTGATTATGGACTCCACCTTCTCCATGGTTGCCATGCACAGTGAGGACAGCGGGATCGCCTGGGAGACTACCCCGAGCCGCGGCGCCACACCCATCTCTCCGATCCCGCCGAGGACTTCTTGTGCACCAGCAGGAAGGATCCTCCTTGTCATGGATGAGGAGCTGATGTCCAAGCGGAGCAAGACGAGAGCAGGAGGACACAAAGATAACCCTCCGCCTGCAGAAAGCTGTGATGACATCTCGGGAAGACCCGAGTTGGTCGGAGTGGCTCAGCTTAATATTCAAAACGAAGAGAAGCGGGAGAATAAAGAGCAGAGCTTGTTCAGTTTGGTGTCTGAAGGATCTGAAATCCTCAACATTGTCGTCCCTCACAAGCTGCTCACAGTGGATGAAGAGGAGAGCAATGGCATGGCCGACAACTTGTCCTACCTGCAGGAGAGATCTCCTACAGCTGACCGAGCAGAAGACGAGAGCAGCGACAAGGTGATTGAGCTCAATGGTTTTTCGGATGCTTCAGCAGGATCACGTTCAGTTCCCGGGAAACATCCGACACCCCTGATGGGTTCCAGTAATCCACCAGGAGCTCCTGTGGCGACGCTTCCAGGAATGGAGTCTGCTCGGAACGTGGACTACTTTGAAGCCTACACCCGGATTGATGATCAGGGTCCTGGGAGTCCTGCCGTGATCGCACACGGACTCCAGGAACCTGAGGCTGCTCCAGAGAAGCAAGACACGGAGACACCGGTTCAGGCTGGAGACACCGGAGAAGATAGTCCAGAAGGACTCAGCACTGAGCTTCTAGA
The DNA here is from genome assembly GCF_027744805.1 of Dunckerocampus dactyliophorus. NCBI lineage: Eukaryota > Metazoa > Chordata > Actinopteri > Syngnathiformes > Syngnathidae > Dunckerocampus > Dunckerocampus dactyliophorus. The sequence continues at coordinate 1,415,182 of NC_072835.1, read as the reverse complement.
TGAGTTCTTCTACAGCGACACCAACAACTACCTGAAGAAAAGTCACCTGGACGCAGCCAAAGTCTCTCAGCCTCCTCTCAAACTTAATGGCTCCCCGCTGTTTGGGAATCAAGAGGACATCTTGACTCCTGTCTTCCTGCCTGAAGGTCCTCCAAAGATGATCGACCCCATTCTGTTAGAGGAACCCAAAGCCATGGCTTTCCTTTATGACGACCTCTATGAGGAGGCAAAAGGAAGTCGGGAAAAAGAAGATGACACAGAAAGTATGACCTCGGAGAAGTCTTTCCACAGCAGACATTCCGACCGGGAGGCCAGGGGCTACATGGAGAAATACGTCCTCGTCGATGAGACGCCCGTGGTGGATGGACAACCGACAGATGAAGAAGAAGAACGAGGACCTCGACTTCTGTCCCAAGACTTGGATGATGTTGAGGATAGTCTTTCCAAATCCCTAAAGGAGATTACAGACTTCTTCAGGTCAAGTGCCACGTCTTCTCCATGTGACATGTTCCTCGTATCACATGAAGAAGATGAAAGTCCATCAACCACCAACACAACCAATAACATCTCAGCTGTGGAAGATACTGCAATCCCACAAGATCCACTTCATGAGTTTTCCTGGGAGTCTAATTGGGAAGGCATGGATGATTATGACGTCTCCACAGATGTGGAGATGTGGAGGCCTGAGCCAGACGCAACAAGCCCAAGTCCACCTCCCAGGAGGAAAGTCGCCTCCTCCCTCGATAAGGCGTGTCTGTCTCTAGTGCCTCTGACTCCAGCAGAGGACAACAAAGACGCATCCTTGAAAGAACAGAGAGTGGAAGAGAAGGAGGCGGCGTCGCCAGCCGAGACCGGCGACGAAGAGGATGGAGATCAGGTGGCCCACATGCCCTCCTGTGTGCCCATTGAAGAACCTGCTGAGGAGAAAGACACTGGAAAAGCATTAGACAGTGAAGTCGCTTCAGCCCAACTTGAAGCATCGGAATCAGAGAAGTTTCATCCCGAGAAACAAGAAGATCAGCACCTGACAACTAAAACACAATGTGTCATTCTTTAAGACAATACAGTCATGTGACAACATCAGGGGCATGTTTGTGGCGCCCCCTATGGGTTGTGGTCAAAATGCTTCAGAATACATGCTAGCATACATGGAATACAAATACCAAGTTTAGTTTCATAATCATTAAATCAATGCTCAGTGACTTATGGGCAGTTAGTTGCTAAGTCCCGCCCTCATTTTGCTTGATGGCTGCCGTGTTTTTCAACCAGTCTTACTCAAATCTAACACCGTAGAGATGTGCGAGTCATAAACGACTTGTTCAAAACTTGCAAGTTCCCTACTGGATTGGGACTGAATGGCTACTCGCCTTCGTTAACTCGTTGACTTACTCAGCCCTGCTACCGTTAGCTACATTAAAAAAGGAACGTTACGTGTTATTGCCATTTGTTAACGGCATTTGTATAAATGTAAAAAAGCAACAGATCTCTTCCTTGCCTCAAATCACCTCTCCTTTCCCCTTCCTGCATGAGCTGCATCACAGACTCGACAGAACGAACGATTCACTCACTCAGCCACAGATTTTCACTTACAGGTGCTCCATGAAGTCTTGAGTTTCCCAGACTCACGGGTGCTCCACGAAAACTCGAGTTTCACCGACTCCCGGGCTGATAAAGACTCAAGTTTCACAGACTCACAGGTGTTTGAAGAAGACTTGAGTTTCACTGAATCACGGGTGCTCGGCAAAGACTCGAGGTTCACTTACTCAGGAGTTGATGAAGACCTACGTTTCACTGACTCACGGGTGCTCAACAGAGACTCGAGTTTTACTGACACTTGGGTGCTTGACAAAGACTCGAGTTTCACTGACTTAGATGTGCTCGACAAAGACTTGAATTTCACTGACTTGCAGGTGCTCAAAAAACACTTGAGTTTCACCAACTCACGGGTGTGCAACGAAGACTCCAGTTTCCCAGGCTCACTCGTGCCCAATGAACACTTGGGTTTCATTGACTCAAGGGTTAACAAAGACTCGAGTTTCACTGACTCTCGGGTGCTCGATGGCAACTCGAGTTTCACTAACTCACAGGTTGAGGAAGACTCGAGTTCCACTGATTCACGGGTGCCCGACAAAGAATCGAGTTTCCCATCACTATTACACACATACGCTTGTCAGTCCCTTAAAGGTGTGTACCAAATTTGGTTAATCTAAATTCTCCCCAAAGTTAGAGTGGATGTTTTTGTACCGCGCGTGTGAGAAATTTCAAAAAGTCAATCCACTTTATGGGGTTAAATAACAGCGCCGTCGTGTGGTGTGTTTGTCAGAAGAAGAATAGCACAGGAGGGGTGCATGTTTTCACACATTTTCACTCGTTTGTGTGCAGTTCAAGACAGGGGTGTAGTTTTCTTTGATGGGTAACGTTCAGCAGCATCACATGCACCATGGGCACTAATGTGTCACACGTGACTGCTTAGGCCAAAGATAACAAGGCAGATTGCATTCATACTGCAGTAAAAGTACATACAGTGACTGTGACATAGAAGTATCCTACGTTTTGGTCATTTTCAGCTTTTTTAAAGCTGAAAATGATCAATAGAAGGTTGTTGATTTAGGTGATCATTTAATTAGGTATACAATGTCATCTATTCAAAATTATGCTTATACACAGATGCTGTCACTCGAAATGCATGGGTGTAGATAACAATATATCGCCCGTTTCATGAGGCCCAATGAGCTCCCTTAAGTATTCGAAACAACTCTCTGGGTCGTTAGAAATAATATAATATTATACGTCATTGATGCATTCTATGATGACAATCATAAAGAGCTTTATCTTTGTCTGGGCACAAGGCTGTAGATGTAAGTGTAAAAGATATAGAAATGTAAACTTGCGTTGCTTGTAACAGTCTGAATGACAGCAGCCAAGCGTCACATTTTATAACATGACATGTATCAACACATACAAGTGAAAAATAAAAGACTGACTTGTGAGAAAACGAGTCAGACAGCGTCACAGTCTGTCTAGTTGGTGTATATCTATGTCCACATCACAGCGCGCTTGCTAAGCAGCGTGGCTCTTGTTGTTAGCTAAGCCCTATGAGCTAAGCTAGCTAGCAATGGACCGTGTCTCCGGTCCTTGTTCCTCTTCTGTCCCCCTTAAAGGTGATATACCAGACACTTTGGACGATTCGTCTGACGACGGACGCTTAGACGACGCTTTCGGCGACTTGGCTGCGCTTCCGGTCGAGGTTAGCGAGAGAAGACCGACGTGTTTACGGTGCCGGTAAGCTAAGCTAATGCTAGGGTAGGTAGGTTACGCGAATGGACAGACATGCAACACACGGACGACATCTGTGTACCCCCCTTCCCTAAACATTGTTTTAACGAGGGGGACCATTCATGTCTTTCATGAGCAAAAAGATGGGGGCAATGACAGGTCTTCAACTTTCCTCCCATGTTGTAGACGCCCTCAGAAGGTGTGTCTTTGTCCCTTTCTCCCGACACAACCCCTGGAGGTGTCCACATGTCTCTACATCGTGCAGCACCCTGCTGAGGTGAGTCCTGCCCGCTGTTATTTCATTATTTGCTTGCATAAATCATTTTACTCAGCATACATTATCTGGACTAGCACAACAACCGGTCATGAAAAGCTGTTCTGATTACTACTATCATAATATCTGCATTGCTTTCAGGAGAGCAGAGTTCTACGCACAGTGCCTCTTCTGGCTGCATGCTTACCCCCGGCAAAGTGCAACGTCATTGTGGGAAGGCGCTTTAATGACGTCAAGTAAGCGGCCATGTGTCCTTATCGCTCACATATTGCACAGTCGTTTCAGGTTCTTTCTTTGTTTACAGTTTTTTGTCGTTCTCTCAGGAATCCAGAGCTGGCAGACATATGCCGGGACAGCCGGACGCTCATTCTGTACCCGGGCCCCCAGTCCCAGAACCTGGAGGAGCTGGTGCAGCTCCAGGAAGATGAGGGCGCCGCGCCTCACAACATCATCATCATCGACGGCACCTGGAGCCAGGCCAAGAACATTTTCCTCAAAAACAGTATGCTGCACCTCCCCAAGCAGGTGTGTGTGTGTGTGTGTGTGTGTGTGTGTGTGTGTGCGCGCGTGCGTGTGTGTGCGTGTGTGTGTGTGTGTCTTCAACCTCTAGCATATCACATATAAGTCGCCAAGTGCGTGGTCTGCAAACGCATAACCTGAGCATTGAGTGTGGAGTGTTTGTGTCAATCAGGTGCAGCTCAGCAGGACTCTATCCAGCCAGTATGTGATCCGAACTCAGCCCTCCAACATCTGTCTGTCCACACTGGAGTGCGCTGCCGTGGCTTTGTCCATCCTGGAGCACAATGACGTCTTCCAAGAGGTATCATGTGACATATGATGGTTCTCTGGGTCCTATCAACAAGGTGATGCTTGTACTAAACCAGCAGAGGGTCTCTTTAATTGATTGTTATTAGTGTGTCAATAACTTTGTTAGGGTTCGTTATTATCTATTGGACTGAGTGGCAGCGTTTCTGTATTGGTTTCAGACCTGACCACTCTAGTGAATTTCTGATTTGATTTGCATAGTTATGGCATAGAAAACCTGTTTACAAGCTTCTAAATATGTCTTTTAAGATGATTAGAGCCCTCAAGACATGAAATAACACCCCTAGAGTGACCTCTATTACCCAATACAGTAGACATAATAAGAGAACTTAAGACATATTAGACATAGAAAACTGTTTACCACCTTCTAAATATGCTGTTTTAGCATGATTAGAGCCCTCAAGACATTAAATAACACTCCTATAGTCACCACTCCTATTACCCAATATAGTAGACATAATAAGAGAAATAAGGCATATTAGACATAGAAAACCTGTTTCCAGCATTCCAAATATGCTTTTTAACATGATCAGAGCCCTCAAGACATGAAATAACACCCCTATAGTAACTTCTATGACTCAATACAGTAGACATAATAAGAGAACGTAAGACATATAAGACATAAATAAGATATCATAGACTCCCACGTTAGCAATTCCTTGTTGTTTTTTTTTTTGGACAACGTACTTCCTTGTGGCTTTAAATGGCTTTACACCCGTATTACCCAATACAGTAGACAGAGTAAGAATCAATAAGCCATGTAAGACATAAATAAATGTCCTGCTCGAGCAGTGTTACAGTAAATGTGTTCCTAGGGAACCTAAGTGTGGAGTCTAGTGCCTGTCTCACCGAGCAGCGACACCTAGTGGCCAATGTAGAATACAGTACTACATTTTTTTTTTCTCATGATAAATGGAACAGCAGGGGACAGACAGCTTACGTACAGCCCACAGGTTCTGGTTAAGAAGTGGTAGTGTGTGCTATTTTTGGCTCAGGACGCTAATTCACCAACAATTTTACACAGTTAACAGAATCTGCAATTGTTTATACTGCCCGTGTTGCAAAGCAAACTCATTCCTTCCCCGTTTGTCGGTGCAGGTCCTGCTGAGGCCCCTGAAAGCCTTGTGCGCCTTCCAGTTGGAGCACGGCGCTCAGGTCCACCACAGCAAGGAGCACCTCCTGAGGAACGGCATGTACGACAAAACCATGCCCAAGAACAAGCGCAAGATCAAGAGGCTGGAGAAGCTCGTTACGGACCACAACTGTCTGCTGAGATGAGGACAAAATGAAGGAATATTAAGCTGAATGGACACGTGTTTTCTTTCAGGGTTGACGTTTTATTTAAAGAAAATAAATCCTATTTTAATAGCAGTTGAACACTTTCCTGTTTGTTCTCACTGCCGCACCTTAGGAATACACGATGAGGTTAAACATAAAAACATACAGCACATTTTGGAACAAAATAATGAGTATAGTACAGAATATGTATACCGTAGCCTGTGTTTCAAAACACTCCCACCACAAGTCAGCCCACTAATGATACATGAAATACTAATATGCATGCTGCTATATTTGAAACAAAAAACAGGAAATAAGATTATAATATATAATATAATATTTATTTCAATTATTTTATTATTTTACTACCGTACGAGGAAAAGGCTTCTTGAGACGTCATCTGTACTTCTGATGTTACATCTACACCTGAAAGCTACCAATCACTCTTTTCAGGACAGCGAGGTAAAGATTTTGGCCAAAGAAAACAGATGGTTTGAAAGAGGAGTAAAGGAAGCTATTTTTGTCAAACAACAGAACCCATCATTGAACCGGAATGGTGGTTTGAGGTTTAATTTGGACCCTGTGTTCAGCAGGTTACTGAGACCAAAACCCACAGCTCTTAGTCTTGCAAATGAGGTGAAGGCAGGGCCGAGCCAGAACAATAGATGCTAACAAGCCAGTATCAGAGTCGTTCATACCCAATTCAGGGAGCGACACTTCCCTTTTATCGTAGGTGTGAATAACAGGATAGGATTATACCACTGCTCCGCCCAGGCTTAGTGTAACGAACCAATAGGAGGAGGGTGTTGGCACTCCAATTCCGCCCACTCTTACTGTATTTAAGGCCTAAGCTACCAGCACTTATTAGTTTGCTGACGAAGCTCTTCGGATGAGGAGCGAAACGTCCGACACCTTCTACACAGAAGTACAGATGACGTCTCAAGAAGCCTTTTCCTCGATGGACAACTCCTGTACGACTGAGAGCCTACACAGACGCTTTACTACCGTACTTAAAAATTTTGCTTTCTTGACTCCTCTTCAGCCAGAGATCTTTCTTCAGCAGCGCCAATGACAACTAGTAATACCACTGATTTTGTTTCTGATCTGATACAGAGTAAATTTCAGGCTGGGGTCAGCAATATCGATCCGATATCGATACTTCGTGCAAATTCACCTAATGTGTCTGGTCTTTTTTTTTTTTTTAAGTTGTGTATTTCATAGCATAGATATGAACAAAAAACGATTGCTAAGATAATGTATTGATTCAAATACATTGTCAATTAAAAATAAATTCTTAAAATAATAAAAATTATCTCCTCCCTGAGCTACCACCTTATCGTGGTGGAGGAGTTTGCGTGTCCCGATGATCCTAGGAGCTAAGTTGTCAGGGGTTTCTATGCCCCTGGTAGGGTCACCCACGACGAACAGGTCCTAGGTGAGGGATCAGACAAAGAGTAGCTCAATAGACCTCTATGATGACAAAAAACATTGGACCACGTTTTCCCTTGCCCGGACGCGGGTCACCGGGGCCCCCCTCTGGAGCCAGGCCTGGAGGAGGGGCACGATGGCGAGCGTCTGGTGGTCGGGCCTACGCCCATGGGGCCCGGCCGGGCACAGCCCGAAGAGACGACATGGGTCCCCCCTCCAATGAGCTCACCACTCATGGGAGGGGCCAAAGGGGTCGGGTGCAGAGTGAGCTGGGTGACAGCCGAAGGCGGGGACCTTGGCGGTTCAATCCTCAGCTACAGAAACTAGCTCTAGGGACATGGAATGTCACCTCTCTGGTAGGGAAAGAGCCTGAGCTGGTGCATGAGGTTGAGAAGTTCCGGCTAGATATAGTCGGACTCACCTCAACGCACAGCAAGGGCTCTGGAACCAGTCCTCTTGAGAGGGGTTGGACCTTGTTCCACTCTGGCGTTGCCAGCAGTGAGAGGCGACGGGCAGGGGTGGCAATTCTTGTTGCGCCCCAGCTTGTGGCCGGCATGTTGGAGTTTAACCCGGTGAACGAGGAGGTAGTTTCCCTCCGCCTTCGAGCGGGGGGACGGGTCCTGACTGTTGTTTGTGCTTATGCGCCAAACAGCAGTTCAGAATACCCACCTTTTTTGGAGTCTCTAGAGGAAGTACTGGAGAGTGCTCCCTCAGGCGATTCCCTTGTTCTGCTGGGGGACTTCAATGCTCACGTTGGCAGCGACAGTGAGACCTGGAGAGGCGTGATTGGGAGGAACGGCCCCCCTGATCTGAACCCGAGCGGTGCTTTGTTATTGGACTTCTGTGCTCGTCACAGATTGTCGATAACAAACACAATGTTCAAGCATAAGGGTGTCCACATGTGCACTTGGCACCAGGACACCCTAGGCCGCACTTCCATGATTGACTTTGTGGTCGTATCATCGGACTTGCGGCCATATGTTTTGGACACTCGGTTTAAGAGAGGGGCGGAGCTGTCAACTGATCACCACCTGGTGGTAAGTTGGCTCCGATGGTGGGGGGGGATGCCGGTCAGACCTGGCAGGCCCAAACGTATTGTGAGGGTCTGCTGGGAACGACTGGCAGAGTCCCCTGTCAGAAGGAGTTTCAACTCCCACCTCCGGGAGAGCTTCGACCATGTTCCGAGGGAGGTGGCGGACATTGAGTCTGAATGGGCCATGTTCCGTGCCTCTATTGTCGAGGCAGCTGATCGGAGCTGTGGCCGTACGGTGGTTGGTGCCTGTCGTGGCGGTAATCCCAGAACCCGTTGGTGGACACCAGTGGTGAGGGATGCCGTCAAGATGAAGAAGGAGTCCTATCGGACCTTTTTGGCTCATGTGACTCCAGAAGCAGCTGACAGGTATCGGCAGGCCAAGCGGTCTGCGGCTCTGGCAGTCGCTGAGGCAAAAACTCGGACATGGGAGGAGTTCGGAGAAGCCATGGAGAACGACTTCCGGGCGGCTTCGAAGAGATTCTGGACCACCATTCGGCGTCTCAGGAGGGGGAAGCAGTGCACAGTCAACACCGTGTATGGTGGGGATGGTGTGCTGCTGACCTCGACTCGGGATGTTGTGGATCGGTGGAAAGAATACTTCGAAGACCTCCTCAATCCCACCGACACGTCTTCTGATGAGGAAGCAGAGCCTGGGGACTCCACGGTGGGCTCTCCTATCTCTGGGGCTGAGGTTGCTGAGGTTGTCAAAAAGCTCCTCGGTGGCAGGGCCCCGGGGGTGGATGAGATCCGCCCAGAGTTCCTTAAGGCAATGGATGCTGTAGGCATGTCTTGGTTGACACGACTCTGCAGCATCGCGTGGACATCGGGGGCAGTACCTCTGGATTGGCAGACCGGGGTGGTGGTTCCCCTTTTTAAGAAGGGGGACCGGAGGGTGTGTTCCAACTATCGTGGAATCACACTCCTCAGCCTCCCTGGTAAGGTATATTCAGGGGTTCTGCAGAGGAGGATCCGCCGGATAGTTGAATCTCGGATTCAGGAGGAGCAGTGTGGTTTTCGTCCTGGTCGTGGAACTGTGGACCAGCTCAACACTCTCAGCAGGGTCCTTGAGGGTGCATGGGAGTTTGCCCAACCAGTCTACATGTGTTTTGTGGACTTGGAGAAGGCATTCGACCGTGTTCCTCGAGGAATTTTGTGGGGAGTACTCCGGGAGTATGGGGTATCGGACCAGCTAATTCAAGCTGTTCGTTCCCTGTATGACCGGTGTCAGAGTTTGGTTCGCATTGCCGGCAGTAAGTCGGACCCGTTTCCAGTGAGGGTTGGACTCCGCCAGGGCTGCCCTTTGTCACCAATTCTGTTCATTATTTTTATGGACAGAATTTCTAGGCGCAGCCAGGGCGGTGAGGGGTTCCGGTTTGGTGGCTGCAGGATTGAGTCTCTGCTTTTTGCAGATGATGTGGTCCTGCTGGCTTCATCAAGCCGTGAACTTCAACTTTCACTGGATCGGTTCGCAGCCGAGTCCGAAGCAGCCGGGATGAGAATCAGCACCTCCGAGTCCGAGTCTATGGTTCTCGCCCGGAAAAGGGTGGAATGCCATCTCCAGGTCGGGGATGAGATCCTGCCCCAAGTGGAGGAGTTTAGGTACCTTGGGGTCTTATTCACGAGTGAGGGAAGGATGGAACGCGAGATCGATAAGCGAATGGGTGCGGCGTCTGCAGTGATGCAGACTCTACATCGGTCTGTTGTGGTGAAGAGAGAGCTAAGCCAAAAGGCAAAGCTCTCAATTTACTGGTCGATCTACGTTCCTACCCTCACCTATGGTCATGAGCTTTGGGTAATGACCGAAAGGACAAGATCGCGGGTACAAGCGGCCGAAATGAGTTTTCTCCGTAGGGTGGCTGGGCTCTCCCTTAGAGATAGGGTGAGAAGCACTGTCATCCGGGAGAGACTCGGAGTAGAACCGCTGCTCCTCCGCATTGAGAGGAGCCAGATGAGGTGGCTTGGGCATCTGGTCAGGATGCCTCCCGGACGCCTCCCTGGGGAGGTGTTCAGGACAAGTCCGACCGGTAGAAGGCCTCGGGGAAGACCCAGGACACGTTGGAGAGACTATGTTTCCCAACTGGCCTGGGAACGACTCGGGATCTGCCGGGAGGAGCTGGACGAAGTGGCCGGGGAGAGGAAGATCTGGGCCTCCCTGCTTAGGCTGTTGCCCCCGCGACCCGATCTCGGATAAGCGGTAGAAGATGGATGGATGGATGGATAAAAATTATATCAATTCATTAAAATTAAATAGAGTAAATTAAAATTAAAAAAATAATTGTAAATGATGTAATTTAAAATTTAATAGAAATAATAATGTAAGTAATTTATTTTAAACCTTGAAGTATATACAGTACAACAAGTATATACTGTATATATATATATATATATATATATATATATATATATACAACAACAGAAAAAACAGGACAAAATGGTATTTTAAACAATAAAGTAAAACAATAAAGTAAAACCGGGTCGGGTGATGGGGCGGGGGCGGGGCCGGGGGGGCCGTCCAGGGTACGGCGTTGGTTGACCTCCAGGGTGGTGGGAGGGCGGGGTGCTGCATCCTGCGGGTGCTGGGCGCCTGCTCTGCTTCCTGGCTGGTGGTTGTCTCCCTCGGCGTGTTGGTGGATGGGCGGGGGGTGGAGTGGGGCTGGGCGGGCGGGGGCATCTGCTTAGGCGCCGGGCGGGGGGTCGCTCCTCTTGTGGGCCCTGTCGTGCAGTGCTTGCTTCACTGTCTCTCCCTGGTGCCTCTGGCTTGCGTGCTTCGTGGGTGTGGCCGTGCTCCGCTCTATGTGGGGTCCGGTGCTCTTGTGGTCGCTGTAGTGTTGCTCCCTTGCCAGCCGTGGTGGTATGCGCGGGGCGCGTGCGGCGGTCGGATCTGCCTTGGGTCGTGTGGCTGGTCCGTGGTGTTTGGCGGTTTGTGGGTGGCGCTGTGGACTCTACCTCCGGTGGGGCTGCGGTGTTGGGGGGCGCTGGAGGTATCGCCTCTGGGGGGTTGGGTGGGCCGGGTAGGGTCTGTGGTGTGTCCTGCAGCCTGTGGCTCGCCCGAGCCTGGGCTGTGGTGGGTGGCCGGTCGGTCATGTGTCCTTGGTCCCCCCCTGCTCAGTTTGGGCGGCATTGGGGTATGGGGCCCCCATCCTTCCTGTTCCACTGCACCACCTCACATACATACAGTATAGGACTTTGGGGGGTGGCCTACGGTCGGGTTGGGGAGCTGCCTTGCGGGGCTCCTTTGCCCCTGCTGTGCCACTGACCTGTTGCCCCCCCAATTTTAATTGCACAGTAGACACTTAGGGTTTGGGGGGGCTGGTCAGGTGAGGGGTCCTCCGAGCGGCAGCTGTCCCCCGATTTTAATTGCATTATTAGCTATCATCCACATACACCCCTATAATATACATGCACACAGATACACCCCTCAGGGAGACCATCTCTTAATAGCTGTCCTCTTTTATTTTATTTTATTTATTTATTATTTTTTAATTGCATAATAGACACAATCACACCATATCACATACACGGGTGGGGCGGGCTGGATTGGGGTGCCCCGTGCCTGTGCCAGGTCGGGGGTGTGGCCAGGGACCTGACCGTCGCGGTGGCTCACCTGGGGTGGCCTGCCTTGTGGGATGCCTTTGTCTGGTTCGCCTGCCTTTGTCTGGGGTGGCACTCTGGGGCCTGTTGATGCCGGGGCTTGCGCCGGGCGGGCGGTGCTTCCCCTGGACTGACGCATGCCGCGGGCGCCTCTGCGCTCTTGGGGCGGGTTTGGCTGTCTCCGAGGGGCGGTGCCGGTGCTGCGGGTGGCCCGTGTGCCGCCGCGGGGGCTTGTGGTTGCTGCGCTGCGGCGGCTGCTGGGGCGCCGGGCCGACTGGTGGGTTGGGGCTTGGTCATGCTTGCGGGTACTGTGGGCCTGGGTGGCGGGGTGGGGGTGGGGGGGATGTGTGCCCTGGGGCCGGGCCCGCTGTGGGGGTCATGCTCTGCCGGGCGCTTGGGCTTTTGTTGCCGCTGCTCTTTGTGCTCTGCTGGGCCGTTGTCTGTGTCCTCGCCTCCCCCGGTCTGTCTGCGGGCTTGTCGGGGGTGGGGCTCCGGTGTGCGGGTGGTGCGCTGTCAGGCTCTGGTGGCATGTGGCTGGTCTGGCTTTTGGTGGCTGGTGGGGTCGCCTTCTCAGCTCTGGTGCTTGGCCTGCCTGCGGCTTGGGGTGCGGTGCTCTCCGGGGTTTGCTGTCCCGCGGGTGTCGGTTGGCGCTGTGTGGTGGTTCGCCTGGCTGCTTGCCTGTTTTCCCGCCCGCTTGCTCATTTTCCCGGTTTCCTCCTCGCTGACTCCTCTGTCTGCCTTGCTGGCGGCGTCCTACCGTTGGGAGGGTGTGGCCTGGTGTCTTGCTGCTCCCCGGCGGTCAGAGCTCTCCGCGCCTGGGTTCTGGATTGTATGTCTGGAACCCTGGGGTCCCCGGCTCCGCTGCTCCTTGGGTTACCAACGGGGGATAGGGCGAGGCTTCCGGGTGTCGGGCAGTCGACCACTGTGTGTGTGTGTGCGCGCGCGCATGTGTGTGTCCGTGTGTGTGTGTGCGCGCGTGGGTGCGTAGGAGTGTGTATGTGCATGCGTGTGTGTGTGTATTTTTATTTATTTATTTATTTTAGTTATTTTTTTTTTTGGGGGGGGGGGGGGGGGGCATACAGGGGTTCGCTCCGTGGGGTCAGGTGCCGGGTGATACATCTCTGCCACCTGTGCCTCCGCCGGGTGGGTGGAAGGTGTGCCTCCTGCATCCCTGGGCGGGGCGGCCCTGTGTCGGGGGTCGGGCGGGGGTTGGCCCGGGGCGGGCCGGGCTCCGCTCCCTGGGGGTGGCGGTGGGGGGGCATTGGCACTCCTGGCGTGGGCGGGCTTCTTTCCGGTTGTGGGGGCGTCCCTGGGCCTGCCGGTTTGTGGCTCCCGGTACTCGTCTGCCTTTGTGGGGTGTGATCTCTCGCTGGTCTCAGGGGTTGGCTGTCCTCCGGCCCGCCGGCGCCCTGTCTTTGGCTGTGATTACCTCTCTTTGGCCCCTTGCTGGTCTTCCCGGTGGGGAGGGCTCTCTGGGCTGGCTCTTGGGGCACTGATCTTTGTGCTGCCTGCCCCTGTGGCCCTGGTGGCCTTCTGGCGGCGGGGGCTCGGCCTGGCTATTTGGGGCGAGGTTCTCTGGGAGGTGGAAGGCGGCCCCTTTCCTTTCATGCATTCTCAGTGACAATTACACGCCCACACATTCTTGCACCTTTATATATATAAAGTCTTCCCCACATACAGAGATACCTGTACATATGCACACTCACAGTACATACGTACTTCCCCACATTACTCACTGAGTTAACCAGGGTGTTATTATGTTGTTGGTTTTATTACAGCGACGGTGATATCAGCAGTATGACTATAGTTTTTTTTTACAATGATGTGCATTACAGTAATTATCATTCTGTTCACTATCATAGCTAATCATTTCATTACTACAATTATGTGTGACTGTTTCAATGCAGTATTGTCATTGTGATCACTATCATAGTTCATCATTTCATGACTACTATTATGTGTGACTGTTTCAATGCAGTATTGTCATTGTGATCACTATCATAGTTCATCATTTCATTACTACTATTATGTGTGATTGTCATTGACAGCGTTGTCATTGTGGTTGTTGATATTGTTTTGTCCTTTGTCCTTATGTCCTTGTTCATCTTTATAGTTGTCACAGACATTTATTTGCTGATGTAGTTCTGTATGTTTCTGTTGTTCTGTTCTTGTTGTCACAATTGTTGTTGTTGCTGTTGTCCTTGTCTGGTCTTTTTTTTTTGTCCCCCCTCTTATCCCACAATTCACACATGGCTCCGTTCATGACCGGTCATCGTTTCAACAGACAAACGTTTCAGACAAACATGAGCGCAAATGACTGAAGTATCAAAATTATCGATATTTTGATTTGAGAATCGATTTTAGCGCATGAAGAGCTGGTATGGGAAATATCGATATTTTCGTATCGATCCGCCCCTCACCAGTGACAACGTTTTTTAATGTAGTTTTTTCTCCCGCGACCCTCTGGTTGGGGACCACTAAAGCCCCCCCGTGCTGCTGTGTCGCGCATGCGCTTTTGGCATCAGTCGCGGCCGCTCCGCCATCTTTGTCGGTTGCCCATTGTTCGCTCTGGAGCTTCCCTCCGCGGCGGCGACGGCGACGGCGTATCGATTCATACTGCGCCACAAAAAAAAAAAAACAAGCGGTCGGTGTCACAGGCAGCTGCCCGCGACGGTCGTGGATTAGCACCCCGCGGTTGCGACTCGTTCTCGGCCAGCACGTTCAACCAGGATGGACGATGACCAGCCCAAAACCCTGTGAGTGTTTGTTTGCTGCTAGCTTCAACCGCTTGTATCGCTCACGTAACCTGCAGCACGTTAGCATGGCCGCACTCGACTATAAACACTCTCAATCTCCCCCAAAAGATTACCTATGAAATATACCCGATTTGGTGTAAATGTACTTATATTGTTGTATAAATGAAGCGTTGAAATAAGTGCATTTCCAGTTCGGCTAATTCGTGCACATCAACCATCAAGCTAGTGTTGTATGCTAGCAAGCTAATTCTAGAAAATTCCCAAGTGGTTTTCCTGATTTTGAATGAAAAAATTCTTGTTTTTGTCATTACTGAAGCGAGCCGAATGAGACGTGAGAGCAAACGTAATATGTTTTTACTATGTGCTGCGAACGAGGGTTGCTAATGAGCAGCAAAACACGGAAATGGCTCCTTTCCGCACAAGGCTTTGGCGAGCAATTAAGTCCTGAAAATCGAGCATTAGGCCCATAAACGTGCTTGTCGTCTTTAAATATAGATAATATACGAGCACCCCGCTAGATAAGTAGTTTACATAACAGAAGGGTAACCAATGCTATCGTTGGCCGTATTTCCTGGTTTAGATTAGCATGGTGCTATTTTTAAATTAGTAGTAAGGTAAACCAAAGTCAGCTTTGACTCACATTAGATGCTGGATTATTTAGCCTAACGGTCTTGAAATGTTGTTTTCTGACTGGAGCTTCATCTCTCTATTGTTGTCCTTCCGTCTGCATCACTTATATTGCAGTGGTGGCTTGCTTAACGTCATTAATGTCGCAAACTGGTGAAGGTTTCACAAATCATAAACTGTGTTTTTATGAATCTTTGGGGTCTGTAGATTAATCCAGTCTAGATTTGAAAAGTCTAAACCTAGAGGTTTTCAGAGTGGACCAAGTCTAATATGGGTTAAAGGTTGAAAACGTAGAGATATGTACCTTTTTATTGCATTTTCACAAATAGAATAAAGGTTTCACAATTCACAAACTTGTTTTTTATGAATCTTTGATGAATCCCGTTCAGATTTGAGAAGTCTAAGCCTAGTGGTGTTCAAAGACGACCATGTCTAATATGCACCAGATGCTAAAAAAAAAAAAATCTAAATGTGCCTTTATTGGATTTTAACAAATCATAATCAGTGTTTTTATGAATCTTTGATTAATCAAGGCCAGATTTGAGTAGTCTAAGCCTTTTTGGGAGACATTTAGAGCTTCTAATAGACGGAAAAATGCCCGTAAAATTCGGAGGTCTCGCACCCATCACTTTTCTCTTTTGTGCGGTCCATGTGTTTTGTTACGGCGTATATCTCTCTCTAGTGCAGCAAATCTGATAGTAACAAATGCTGTTGCTCTAATGATGGCGTAAACGAACCGGATGGCATTTTGGATGCTAAACAAGCGGGCAAATGCAAGCAAAGGCAAAAATTTTTGACATTAACTGGAAAACGCACTAACCAGGGCAGACGTTAACAGAGGCACCACTGTAATTGAACATTTTCATTTAAGACAAGTTCTTCTCCCTCGTGCTTTTATTTTTGTGGTGGTAAATTTGCTTTTCTTGCGTCTTTGTGCACAGGTACGTGGGGAACCTGTCGCGGGATGTGACGGAAGCGCTCATCCTGGAGCTGTTTGGCCAGATCGGACCCTGCAAGAGCTGTAAAATGATCGTGGATGTGAGTTCAGTGAGTCAACTTCCGTGCTCTTAAAGAAACTCAAAAGTCAGCGTTCGTCTTGCTTATTATCAGATTTGGAGCTCAAAGGGAGAGATTTGTTGTTTTTCCACAGTGCAACATCTGCCCAATACCGTATTTCTCCAATAGTGGCCTCTCCTCGAATTGACACAGTGCCCTGGTTTAATTTTTCCACTTTGGAAGAAAATAACGGGTCAATAGGTGGCGATAATTACCTTTACTATGACCAATACAGTAAATGTCGGACCTTTTGCATGGCATCTGTAAAGGTGATAGTCGAGTTTGTGGGAGTGTAGCGGGGCAAAAACGGACAAGTAACGTCGGAAAAAAGATATGGAAAAAGTATCAACAAAATGGATGTAGATTGCGTAATGATACATGTATAATGCATTTACAGCATTCATACTATAAGCCTGCATATTTGTGAATTTTTTATAAAAATATCACTTTTTGGTGAGGAAAACCCGCCATTTTGTGCTGATAATATCCATAATTAGGCTGGTTATTGGTAGAAAACCCATCTAATGCGCCCTACATTGTTCAAACTTGCACAGAGAGCAGTCGGTAGCAAACTCCAACTTGCTTAAGATGTGTTTTTGCACCGATGCTCACCAACAGGAGGTCATCATACCAAAAGGCTCCCTCACTCTCATGGTGGACCCAAAAATAACTATACCACACCGACTATGCGGGAATGCACATAGACGCTTACACACTAGATGCAAAATAATACCATTGTGCACTAGTTTATAACACGCAAAGCATGCTGGGAAGCCCACAGGACATTGGTATTGATATAGACGCTAATGTAGATACTAAATAATACCATTGTGCACTAGTTTATAACCTGTAGGGCATGCTGGGAAACCCACGGGACGTGGGTATCGAAATAGACACTAATGTACTGTAGATACAAAATAATACCATTGTACACTAGTTCATAACCCGCAAGACATGCTGGGAAGCCCACGCGCACACTTCCCAAACAGCAAAATTGCCCAGCATGCCTTGCGGGTTTCAGATGAGTCTAAAAATAGCATTGTTTTGCATGTACATGAGTGGGTAGGCGTTCCCTCCGTGTGGTGCACTTACATGGTGTGTTTTTATCTTTGGCGGCAAAAAAGCGAGGATCTACTGTATTAGAAAAATGCATTTGAACAGGTGAAGAATTCCCTTCTTACCACTAATGGTCACTTGTTACTCTTTGCAGTTGAGAAATGAGCCATTCACAGCTACTATATGAGGAAATATGGTACTAAATGTCAATATTTGTAGATAGTTGTAACTTATTTATAGGTTTTTTTGTTTGTAATTCAGATTTTGGACACACAGCCTCAATCTTCCTGCCCTGCCGTGTTGAAAAGTGCGCGTGGGCGCCCCAGTTGACATGTTCTTGTGTGTGTGTGTGTGTGTGTCTCTCACCCACCCCAGACAGCAGGTCACGATCCGTACTGCTTTGTGGAATTCTATGAGCATAGACACGCCATGGCCACCATTGCGGCTATGAACGGTCGGAAAATTCTGGGTAAGGTAAGCTGTCCCATCTCCACCCCCCCCCCAGGGGCGAGGCCAGTCGGACCGGTGTTGGGTGGGCGGGGTTTTCCTGAAAGAGCCCCCTGAAAACAAAATGCTGAATGAAATAATTGGAGCTTGATGTGTAAATGTGTGATGTGTTGAACAAGTGTTTTTTTTATGCTATGAATTTGCGTTGGGTGAAGGCGCTAAATGTCATGTGATGATGCTCTTCTCCCCCCCAACCCCACCCTTCTTGCCTCTTTGCTGGCGTGTGTTCTTGACTTTCATCACCATTACCGTACGTTTTATTTGTAACAACATTATTTCCACATAGATGCCACCCAAGAGTTTGACTTCTAGAAAAATCCATTCAAAATATTCTATCCTCAACAGGTATTGAAGGACCATTTGAGGAGTATAACAAGTTCGTAAAAATCACTTGTTTGTAAGTCCCTTGTTATTTGGACCTTACTTCCTTCAGTTTTACACCAAATTTGGACATTTTTCCTGATTTAATGAGGGTGAAATCTTGATATTTTTTTCTTGAATATTCTCCTCTGTATTTTCATTTACTGTGTGTTTAGTGTAAAAGAAAAAGGTTTGTCCAATTAGGTAACATTAGATAAATCACTGGCCCAACAGAAGACGCTAGAAAGTAAAAGTGGTGTGTGTGTGTGTGTGTGTGTGTGTGTGTGCGCGCGCTTGTTCATGCGTGCGTGAGAGACACAAGTCATCTAATCAATAACAATATACTCCTTGCTCACGTCTGACCTGTGCTGTCTTGCTTGTTGTGTCTCTTTGCAGGAAGTCAAGGTCAACTGGGCCACAACGCCGACCAGCCAAAAGAAGGACACCAGCAGTACGTCTCGTTCAATAAATAATACGTTCCTGATCTAAACATTAAGAGCAGCTGAAAAATGGCAAGAGTGAACATTTAGCACTGTTGGATCTGAAGGAGTTTCCAAGTAGAGCTTCAACATGCAAAGAAGAGAAAAAATGGGAGTTAGACAAAAAACATTTTGACTGAGAAAAATGTAGGCAAAAGTGGCTTGAATGTGATTTAGTGTCAGGTGGGGCTAGGCTGTTAATTGGAAAAATAACCAAAACCGACATTTAGAGCTTCTAATTGACGTAAAACTGCTGTGTTGGTTATTTTAGTCCACAGCGCACCATTGCTGCTGAGTTTGGACGCAGTAAGACTTCTTCAAACATCCTGAGGCTCATGAAACAAAAAATGTCAAGTGGTAGACCCCCCAAAAAATGAGCCCGAGGATCCCATTGGCTGTCCGCCAAGGCACGGGACCATCCTCGGCCCAAATGAAGGTTGTTACTGGTGCAGAGTGCAGTCCGATAACCATCAGACGCCATCTGCCAGAGAAGGCTTTTAAGAAGAAAAAGCTCTTCAAAGGCGTTGTCTCCTTCAACGCCACAAAATTACCTTTTTAAAAGTCAAAATATTATGTGAAACAAGTCATAATAGAAAAAGTCACAAATGTATGAGAATAAACTTCTAATATTATGAAGAAAAATAATGTCATTTTAATAGCAGAGTTGAAGTATTATTTTTATCATAATTTTTTTTTCTTAAGTCATAATATGAAAAACAAAAAAAAATACATGAAAGTTGTCATTTTGGGAAAAAAAGTTGTAATAAGTGAATAAAGTCAAAATATTACAAAAGGAAATTTATTAAACTTAAAAAAAATTAGAACATTTGGAAAATAAAAAAAAATAGCAAAAAGGTGAAAAAGTTGTACATTTAGAAGAATAACATGATGGTAATATGAGGGAAAAAACAATGGAAAAAAAAGTTTTTAATTGAAGTAAAAAGCTCGTCAAAGGCCTGGTCTCCGTCAAGGTTTGGAATTTGCAGGAGAGCACCAAACATGGGACATTGAAAGGTGGAAGAAAGTCTTCTGCTCGCTTGACGGTCCTGATGGCCTCCAGCGTTACTGGCATGACAAGGAGATCCCACCTGAGATGTTTTTCACCATCATGATCCTTCAATGGAACAATGGAGCTTCAGGTTGTGCAGGGGCGTCAAACGGCAGCCGGCTGTGTGGAGATGTCGCAGGCGGCATCCCTCGTGACCCAAGGCCCTCGTCTGTGTGGTAATGATTGGCTTTTTCAACAGCACCACGCTGCACTTCACAAAGAGGAATAAGCTCACTCTTTTGGACCATCCCGCGTGTTCCCCTCATCTAAATCCAATGGAGCACATTTGGGGATGGATTCATCAGCTGATGAAGCCTACAACTGCTCTTAACATTTTGATCAGGAGTGTATCAGTATGTTTGTTTTGTGGATGTTTACCACACTTCAATGTTCTTTAGGTCACTTCCACGTCTTTGTCGGAGACCTAAGTCCTGAAATCACCACAGATGACATAAAAGCCGCCTTTGGACCTTTTGGGAAAATATCGTAAGTGTGTCCGCGTCCCGCCGATGAGTAACTTTAACCTTACTGCGTCTTTCAGTGCTCTGCTTTGTTTCCTGAAGAAGCAATACTTAGAATTTCCTTAACATAATGGCCGGAGGTGTTTAGATTCTCAGCTGCAGAGAGCATTAGGTGTTGAGGGAGGCGTTTTCTTAACAATACTCAATCACTTACATTGCCAGGCACTTCATTTCAGAAGGTTATCCAAACTTTGAGTGGTACTGTTCAGTTTTGTCCACTCATAATAGTTTCAGCAGGTGGTATCAGTCATAGATCCCTCGTGGTACAGCCTGTTTATTTTCTGAAAAAGGAAACAGGAAGCGTATATTTGAGGTTGTGTATTTGTTACACTATAAAGCAGGGGTGTCCATTCCACGGCGGGCCACATAGTGAAAAATGAAAGGATTCAATATAATAGAATTTCAATTTTAAAAAATGCATCTCAGCTTTGAGATTTTTTGTCTGGTTTTTGCTGTTTTTTTTTTTTTTTTTTTAATCTTACAAGAAGGAGCTGTTTGTGCTGTTCTAGATGTGGGAGAGGCCATCATTGTTGTTACGTTTATGTTATACATTTACAATAACAGCTCTTTGTTTGTTCGCAGCGATTGTCGGGTGGTGAAAGACATGGCCACCGGCAAGTCCAAAGGCTATGGCTTCGTGTCCTTCTTCAACAAATGGGTGAGCGTGCCGCCAACGCCGCTGAGGTGCTAAACCCAGACGAAACCAGTTGACTTGACGCAAGTTGTGGCTGTGTTCAGGACGCAGAGAACGCCATCCAGCAGATGGGAGGCCAGTGGCTGGGAGGGCGACAGATCAGGACCAACTGGGCCACACGAAAGCCCACACCCAAAACTACCAATGAAAGTAAGATGAGTCATGATAGAATGCTAATAAATGCAGCAAGCTCTTTAGTGCTTTCCTTTCTTGATTTCATAATATATGTTAATGTTTCCAAAATATTAGTTATTTTATGGTCTTTGCAGCTGATTGAAAATGCATGCTGTGTTTGTTTTGGGGTTTTTTGTCCAATAGCGAGCAACACGAAGCAGCTGTCTTTCGACGAGGTGGTGAACCAGTCCAGTCCCAGCAACTGCACCGTCTACTGCGGAGGGGTCACGGCGGGTCTCACAGGTGAGGCCAGCACCGTTTGGCCTTGAAGGAGAAGTGCACTTTTTTTTTTTGCCCATCATACACAGTCCTTATGAGACATGAACACGTGTCTTTCTTTTTTCTGTGCCTTCTAAAGATATAAAAACGGGTAAAAAGAGGCAGCTAATGAATGCACATAATGGGACACACCTATGAAAACACCTCCAAAAAGCTGTAACAAATTATAGTGGTTTTCCATCCATGCTGTGAGCGTGTAGTAACAGGTACATTCATGGTAACATGTCATACTTGTCATATTTTGGGAACTTTGATTTCACATAGCAACATAGAAAGGAACGCTACACCTAGCGTCAAAAATAAAAACATAGCTCCAATATGTAGTGTTACCTTTGGCTAGTGTGTGGTGAAGCTAGTGGCTAGCCGGCTAGTAGCTAACTGCTGTGGCGTGGTGAGGTGTCACTATGCCAGTAAGGTAGTTCTTGAGCGTAACAATGTGCTTCATTTGCAGCTGATTACTTTTCCTTGAATCAGACTAGTGTTTCCCAGTACAGTCATCTTAAAATGCTGCGTCTCTGTCCTGGCTGCTCAGTACAACATGGCGGCCCGCCACAGATAGATTTGGTGCTACATGTTAACAATACAGTGGAACCTTTTGTTAGCGTCATCAATTCCTTCCAGAAGGTCCGACTCTGACTGAAACGAACGCTAGCTGAATCCATTTTTCCCCATAAGAAATAATGTAAATCCAATTCATCCATTCTACAAAGACAAAAATGTGAATACAGAACGTCTTTTATAGTTTTACAGTTATAGTTTTACAATCAGTAAACAACTCCAAATGCATATAAATGATGAATGAAAGGGCTAAATGAACATTTAAGGTTACTTTTACCTTCATTGAAGACATGAGCACACCACACGAACACCACCCTCCTGTTTCGACATGACTTATTTATTCAATTCAAAAGCATTTTTCAGCTTGTTTGTCAAAATGCTGCCTCCTGCAACTTCCTGTGGCTCCATTTTGGGTTATTGAGGTGAGAAACACTTAAACTGAAGAAATAAGTCACGGCAAAACAGCACAGCCACATGGTGTCTTATGGAACGCTCACATCAAGAATCACGTATTCAGTGCAGATGAACGGAACCTATAATGTTCATTTATCCCTTTTAGTCATCATTTATATGGACAGCGGTGCCTTGGTCCTGGCTGCTCAGTACAACATGATTGCTTTGGTGCCACATGTTAAGAATACAGTGGAGCCTTGGTTAGCGTCATTAATATCTTCCAGAAGGTCAGACTTGAACCAAAAAGGAACTAAAACCAAAGCAAATGTTCCCATATAAAATAATGTAAGTCCAATTCATCTATTCCAGACATCCAAAACAACACACATTTTATAGACAATAATGCTAGTTTTATATGCAAAAAAAAATGCAAATGTAATTTCAAATGACAAATGAATGGACAAGTGAACATTTGACATCACGTTTACCAAGTTTTGGTGGGGAAAAAAACACAAAACCATCAACTAGCAAAACCAACACATTATTCTGCTGCAACCACAATTTTCTAAATATGTCAATGTAAATAACATTCTATAACTAATAAACATATACCTTGTTGTTTTAATATAGAAAATGCCATCACGTGGCAGAAGTGCGCTGGCGAGGAAACGTGTGCTGTGTTTGACTCAGGATGGCGCGAGCATGCTACGGGAAGTTTGGATGCGTCTGTTTTGTTGTTGGAACCACAAATAAGTCTTACGGATGGAAAATGAGACGGGCGGAAACCATGCCCACAATGCATTGCACCATCACGGGATTTCTATGGCTTCTAGGGCTAACCGAAAAATGTGCATAAGCCGTGATGGACACTAACTTGGGTTCCACGTATTTTCAAAGCTTTTACATTGAAAGTATCACCCCTGCTTCCGGGTTTGCTTGCATATTATTATGCAAATTAGACTAATATGTCTGCCACAGATAGATTGCAGTCCCATGGGAGACACTGTCTTCAATGGTAACGCTTTTGAGTTTCTCCTTCACAGAGCAAATTATGAGACAAACCTTCTTGCCTTTTGGCCAAATCATGGAGATCCGCGTTTTTCCTGACAAAGGCTACTCATTTGTGAGGTAAGATTGCAAGACAGGGGTTAGGGACAGAACCAGCGACGCATCGCATTGACTCGATATCGTCGTTTCCTGGCCGCAGGTTCAACTCCCACGAGGCGGCCGCCCACGCCATCGTGTCTGTCAACGCCACGTCGGTGGAAGGCTTTGTGGTCAAGTGCTACTGGGGCAAAGAAACCACCGACATGGTCAGCCCCATACAGCAGGTGCAGATGCCTCAGGTACGTACCCGGAGGGCCCGGCCACCACGTGCAATCAAATCCCGCCGCGCGCTGCCTTAAAATAGGTGCCACTTGTGTCAGCAGAACACGGTGAGCTTCGCAGCGCAGCCCTACAGCCAGTGGGGGCAGTGGTATGGCAACACGCAGCAGATTGGTCAGTATGTGCCCAATGGGTGGCAGGTGCCCAGCTATGGCGTCTATGGGCAGACCTGGGATCAGCAGTGCTACAAGTAAGTGTGTGTGTCAGGCGCTTTAACAACACATCTTGAGCTCTCTGCTTTAAGAAGTTGTTTGTCAGTATAATGATGATCTCAGCTACAGTCATGTGACCACTTCACACAAAAGGGTGTAAGTGTGTCAAAACACGCACCCCTACTACGTTGTCTGTGCTGTTACTTTTCTCGCACACCCACCACTAGGTGGCGCTGTTATTGATAGGGTTGGCACAAGCTCTTGCAAGATTAATACACAAGATTTATCATTTTTATTTTTTTTTTTCAAAGATAAAGTTTTTCTCTTATCAAGAAAAAGTTGGGTTGGGTATTTTTTATTAGAAAAAAGTTATAAACTTCAGAGAAAAGTATTTTTTTATAATCTTCCAAAGAGAACGTTTTTCTAGATTTTTGTAATACATATATTTTCATAAAAATGTGTATTTGACAGAAAAATGGGGGGATATCCGGAAAAATTATGAAAGAATAAAATCATTTTTTAAGAGTTGGTTGTAAAGGTTTTTTTTTTCTTAAAACAAAAAAAAAATCTTTACATTTGCATACATTTGCATTTATAAAATCTGATTTTCTTTTTTTTTTAAGCGTTTTTTTTTTTTTAAGTAAAACTGTAGAATATTTGAGAGAGGGGGAGAAAATAGATATTGAGAAAAAATTATAAACTTGCGAGAATAAAATCAGTTTTTTTTTTTTAAATTACAGTATTTTTTTTATATCCAATTTAAAAAAAAAATGTTTATTTTGAATACTTGAGAGGGAAAAAAAGGGAAAATTTACAGAGAGAAAAATTACAAATGTGAGAGAATATAATCAGATTTTTTCTATGAGTTGGGTGTTTTATCATCACACTCTCCCTCTTCATCCTGCCCCACCCCCTTTTCACATGTAGTCCTCTTCCTTCTGGCGCCGGATGGACGGGTGTCGGCGCTGTGAGCAACGGGGGCATGGTGGAGCCAGGGCAAGGGGTCAACGGCACCGTGCTGGCCAACCAGGCAGGCTACCACACCCACTGATCAGCCCCTCCCTCTTGAGGTGGGGGGGGCACGTGGACGGCACTCTGCTGGGGGTGGGGGGTGGTGAGCGAAGCACCACACGTGTGCTCGCGCTCTCCTTTTGTCAACACATTATTCTCTCCTTAGGGACGCTGGTCGAGAACATTACCGTTAGCGTACCGGGCTTTACGCTCATCCCCCCCCCGTCTCTCCACATCTGCAAAGTGTCCCATCACCGGCCAAATGTAAATGACATGACAAGTCCAGATAGTTTAGTTTAGCCAACAAAAAAAAAAGGAAAAGATGGTGTTGGAATCACCAGGTTTTGTTTGCAGGAGCCAAAGAGTTCACTCGACAAGGCCTGAGCTTCGTTTTCCTCTTCCAATCAGTGGGTTGTACTTTTAGTCCAAGGCTGCTCTCAGGGTGTGGAGTCATTCTGTGAAATGTAGGATATCACTGAGTTGAAAAATCTCCAAATAAAAGGAGTACATTTCAGCGCTGCGCCACCGACCCCCGGCTGACGGACCGTGTCCAGTCGACGCTTTCTGTGTGTGCGTGTGTGCATGGACCGATAATGCGTTTACACACAAATCCACTTCATCTAGCATCCCTCCCCCCCTTTAGTCACAAAGGACTATACTCTTCATTTTTGCTTTTTTTTTTTTTTTTTTTTTTTTGCAACAGTTAAATAGACAAATTGTCTTTTTTTTTTTGTCACAATGCTGACCTGTACAAAGAGCGTTTGCCTTTTTCTTTTGCTGTTTCATTTTGGGAAGGGGGGGGGCTGTCTTTGAAAAGAAATGTTGCAGTGACAAATGAAGACCTTTTTATGTTTGTTTATAAAGCATCGAGTGGCTGTCAACTGTCAACTTTATTTTTTAAAACATTTTCAATATCTGGACTAAATCGCAGGGACTATACTGCCACGCTTGTCTTACTTACCGGCAGACAAATATTGCACAACTACTTAAAAAAAAAAAAGTTCACTAAATTTGAAGTACTTTTTGTTTTGTTTTGGGGTTTTTTTGGCATTCCGCCTTTTTTTTTGTAATATCATTTGGAAGTCTTATTGTAAATAACCAAGCGGTCTGTTCAATTGTATCTGTATAAAGACATGTTCATTCAGGACGTGTGTTGGCCTTTTGGATGACATGACATCGTGCTGCATTCATCAGCATTTCTGTTTTAAACATACAGAGCGTCTTTTTTTATTCAAAGAGGAGAGTTTGTGGCCACTGCCATCCTCTTCATGTTGTTGACGGCTCGGTTGTGTTGCCTTATCAGTGAGTTACCTTTTTTTTTTATTATTATTTAACCAAAAATCAGCAGGTAAGAATGTTTACACCTTGCTGGAATTTGGCCGGAAGAGTTGTGTTTACTCTTACGTAACATAGTTTATTTTGGTTTTGCCCCCATTAAAATGTTGATGATGGAAAACAAAAATTCTCAGCTTTTTCAGGAAATTGGTAAATTTCAAAATGATCAAAAAATAGCATGCCTAAAATATATTTTGACCAGCGTTAAAAATGCAGTATTTATAACTATTAAGTACTTATCCATTTATCAAAATTAAACCAATGATATGAAGGTGCGATTTCTGTACTTAAGAAAATGTAAAATATGAGCTTCTAGTGAACGTTGCAGTATTAAAATTAGCATTTTTGTTTTTGCTAACCATCATTCAGCGAGTAAATGTCTTTGTACCAGGAAAAAACGTAAATTGCGTCTTAAATACGCCTTAGTTTGAAATCAACTACAAATTCCAAGATGCTTTGCACTGGCAGTTTTTTTTTTATCCTCGCTGGCCAATTAGGAGTGTCGGGCTGTAAGGCGAAATGGCGACTGTCGAGCTGGTTTGATGGCTAAATTGGAGCCCAATTTGACGCGAAGCTTTTCAGGTACTTTACGCACCTGTTATGAACATAGTCACATAAGACTTAGTAATGTCAGAAAATCACTCAATTCTAAAGTGACAAAACTGGATACCTAAAATGCGTATTTTTGACCATTTATAGTTAAATGCGGAAAAAATATTTTTTTTATCAAAATTAAAACCCATCAATATGAAGGTACGATTTCTGTACTTCAAAAAAACGTAAAATATGAGCTACTAATGAACGTTATAGTATTAAAAGTAGCATTTTTGTTTTTGCTAACCATCATTCAGGAAATAAATGTCGACTTTGTACCGGTAAAAACCTTAAAATGCGTCTTAACAACCAGTGCAGTAGTTTGAAATGGACTACAATCCCAAGATCTTTTGCGCTGGTAGTAACCGCCTTTTTAAGCCACGTGATCCCCTCTGGCCTATTAGGAGTGTTGTTACAGACGCAATGCGGGTGTCGGGATGTAAGGAGCAATGGCGACAGTCGAGCTGGTTTGAAAGCTAAATTGGAGCCGAATTTGACCAACTGGAAGCTTTTCAGGTAGTTTACGCACCTTTCATGACCATAGTCACATAAGACTTCGCAATGTCACGCTGTAGTTACAAGTCACAATCTTAATGGGGGTGGTGGTTGTTTTCCTGAACAATCTTCTTACCTGTTTAACTTGGTTCACCTTCAACCCCACCATTTGTGACCAGAAAATGGAGAGTGCTTCCTCTTCATCCAGCCATGTCCCGTCCCCCTCCAGCCAGCAGATGTCAACACCCAACCTGGCAGCCAAGCAGAGAGACAGTCGCAAAGGGGCGTCCTCCGTGACCCCGGCCTTCCTCTCCAACCTGGGCAGGGCCACCCTGCGGGGGATTCGCAAGTGTCCTCAGTGTGGCGTTTACAACGGAACCCGGGGGCTCAGCTGCAAGAACGCCGTTTGCGGGATATCTCTCAGAAACGCCTCTTTGGAGGCCAGGAGGGGCAGAAAGGATGCCATGGAGGTGGTCAAAGTCATCATTGACAGCGAGGAGAAGGACAACCAGGGAGGAGGAGGAGGAGTGCAGGTGTTTTCAGTGTGTCAAAGAGGAAGAGGAACCGCTCAGTTTGGCTTCGTCGAGCTCGTCGCGACAGACGCCGCCATCGCCACGGGCGACAAAGCCTCCCAGCTGTCTCACATCAACCTGGGCCGCTGCTTCATGCCCGCTTGCAAACAGGGTCAAAAGTCGAGCCACAGCAAGGCGTCCTACGACAGCCTCTGCGCCCACATCAAGCACGCCATCGAGTGCACCAACCACTCCACGCCGCTCAGCGTCAAGAGCTCCGTCCTGGAAGCTCTGCAGGCCTCCGTGCAAGCCAAGGAGGAGCTCTGGAGGCTGGCCACTGAGTCCCTGGTGCCCCTGGTGCAGCGCGTGTCTAGGGACACCCTGGTGGTGAAGTGCCACCCGGATTCCCAGCACCCTCACGGCCTGCTGCATCTCACCGTGGGAGCTGGCGGACGTGCCGATGTGCTGAAAAACGAGGTGGCTCTTGTGCAACAGCAGGCTTTGTTTCACTGCGGCTGCCAGGGGGGCGGCAGGAGAGGGAGAGCCGACGGGGCCGAGCCGGGCGGGGGGCTGTCGGAACCCTGCCTGCACTTCTACGCCTGCGTGTGTGCCTTCGCTAGCGATGAGAAGCTTGCGGCAGAGTTTGCGGCTTTTATCAACTCCTTATCAAATGGTACGAGTCATAAATGCCAACCCTCCTGATTTTCTCAGAAATTCCAAAAGAACGTCTTCTTGGCACACAACGTCCCGCCGAGCAGGGGGTTAACGTACTCTCACGTGGACTGGGGCTGTACCGTAGTGCGGATGAAGAATAATGCGCACGCACGTACGTACGTAATGTCAGTATGTCATGAGGAATCGGGAGGGTTGGCATCTCAAACGTTGTCATAGTCTTCCAAAAGCGTCCTAATTACGCCCGTGTGTTTAAGGCGTGCTACCAAACTCCACCTGCAGAGTCATCGTTCCTTGCGAGAGGCCTCCGCTGCACACCGAAGCAGTGAAATCTCCACACAAAGCAAAGAAACTGCGCCAGGAGGAAGCACTTTCTGGTACTTTTGCTCCACGGGGTTTTGGGAATGCCATCACTCCCGAGCATGAATTACTTCTTCCTGACCTCCCCAGGTGGCGGTCAGGCTGTGGATGAGCACTCGGCGTCGTTGGGTTTCCACCAGTGGCTGGCCGGCGTCACAGAGCGGATCCACCAGGCCATGCACTACCAGTTGGACGGTAAGGCTGACGCGCGTTTCCGCTCATTTGTTGGTGAAATATTTCTCAGTGGGTTTTTCTGCACCTGCCCCATTCAGGGAATCCAGAACCTTTGGTGTACCACATTCCTCAACAGTTCTTTAACGCCCTGCAGCATCGCCTGTCGCTCGGCTCCAAGAGGAGGCTGCCTAACTTCACAACAGGTGACGACGTCTGAATTCACCATCCGTCTTTTTCTGTTGGGGGGGGGGGCTAATCCACCTAGAGGCGGTATCAGGTTCAAAGTGAGTGGTTGAGGCCGCCCGGTGGTGGTACATTACGGTCGTCTATGACGGGGGCCCCAAACCACTGGGAAACTTTCAGTTGCAATGATTAACCCCCTGGGGGTCCCTTGGTGCTTATAATAGAAGTCAATGTTTTTTTTTTCCCCGCTAGGAAACGCTATCACCTACAATGTGAGAATTGTCCAATCTCTTCTGAACAGAAAATACAACTAATTGGACTATTTTCCAACAGAATGAAACCCTGAAGTGAGATAATGCATGTTTCTATCATCTAATTACAACGAATTGAAAAATGGCGCTTATAATGGAAGTTGAGGGAACTTTTTTGTCCTCAAGGGACCTCAACGGGTCGTAAATTTGGAATGTGACCCTACCTAACTACATCACATTTTTATGAAAAGGGATATCAATTTTGGAAATATGTGCCATTATTTTGTTATAAAAGAAATACAGTCAGAAATCCCACAGTTGTTGCATGTTGATGTATAACATTGTCCCACGCTGCACAGATGAACTACTATGGTGGATTGTTAGCCTTTTCTTTCACCTCATATTCAGGAATGCATAAAGGTAAGATGTGACCTTACTGAGTGCTAATGTGTATATCTGTTGGGTCCACAACCTCAAGTTAATGCATGCTAGCCTGTTATGACACACATCAAACAGCGGCGTTATAAAACAGTCCAGGCTGGTACTGGTGGATGGAGGCTCTGTATTCATTTAGTGCTTTTAATTTGATGATGGTCCTGTCTTAGTTTTACACGCTACGTAATAAATAGCATTTGATCGCTATCATGTATAACACCCACCCGCCCTTGTCCGCTGGAGATTTGTGGGTCCCAAAAGGTTGGGGACCACTGGTCTAGGAGACACTCACCAGTCTCCATGTCCGCTTCAGTGGTCATGCAGAGCGACGCTCCCCCTCTGGGCTCTTTCTCCAAGTACACCTGGCACATCACCAACCTGGCGCAGGTCAAACGCATCTTCGACACCCCCGAGGTAAACCGCCACCACTCCCCCCATCCTGTGTCTTCCCACAGCCCTATTCGTCCTTTGATGTTGCTACATCAAGCTCCTATTGTGTCTGCCAGTTGGAGCTGGAGCTCACTCAGAGCTTCGTCAAAAACGTGGACGGTTCCTACTCACGCTTTCGATGTCCACAACCGCTCCAACCGGAGCTGCCGGAGGGAGTCGGGACGGCTCGGCCGCAAGCGATTCGACCCATGGAGCTGCAGACATTCCTCAGAGTTGGTGAGCTTGTTTTTGTTGTTAGTTTTTGGTCCCACTCGTAACAAGGACAGAAACATGGCTGTTGAAGAAATGGAGTGCGGTACTCGGGTGCAACCACCGGAGGCGCTGTTGCTTCAGTCTCAAGTCGCTGTTGCTTGTTCCATCCACAGTCACCCTCATTTCATGGCAGTTCATTGGCTTGAGTTCAGTATTAATAAATTGAATATTTTCATTGTTATGGCATAGAAAACCTGTTTACCTTCTTCTAAATATGTTTTTTAACATTATTAGAGCCCTGCAATAGAAATAACACCCCTACAATCACCTTTACAGTAGGATTACCCAGTACAATAGATATACAGTAATCAGAGAAAATAAGCCTTATTAGCCATAAATAAGATAACAGACCCACACATTAGCAGTTCCTTGTTTTTGTCTGGACAGCGTACTTCATGTGGTGGCTGTCGTCTCATCAATGTGTTTTAATGGCAGCTTTACGCTCGTATGAGCAAACATAGCAGACATATGAAGAATAAATAAGCCATCTAAGACGTAAATAACAAAACTACTTGTGGACCTTAGTGCCAGGCGGACAGATGTGGTGGATTATGGCCCCAACTGTAGCCTGTGTTGTTTTTACGGGATGATGATGATGATTATTATTGAACCTACAATAACTGCTTGTTCTGGTGACGTCTAGTGGCCAAAGTGGAGTACTACATTCACAAGTAGGATGTTTCTTCTGCCTTGTATTTGTATTTTAGTTCATTTAGTCATTTTTATGCTTGAAAATACTTCATTTAGGCCAAGAATATGAACAATTTGTTTAAATATGGATTTTTTAATCACTAACAATAGGCCGTATTACCATGAAACAGCAATCATTTATTAGTATGTTACTCTCAAAAACCGCCATATTTGAATCGTGATATAGCGAGGGACGACCGTATTCTATTACACCGCCGTTGCTGTTTTCTGACCCCCACCCGTGTCCTTCCCACCCCCGCAGGGCCCGGCTCGGACGATCCGAAGGACGCCCGTCCGTTTGAGATTGAGTGGACCCCTGATGTGCTCCCGCTTTGCCACATGGGAGAGCTGAGGATCAACTTCGAGTTCGGCCACCGGCAGAGCGGACAGCAGCCCGACTCGTCTGAGTGTGTGAAAAGCAACATGATGCAGTTCCCTTCCTAGGCATCATGTGACTTACCGGACACTTCATTAGGTACACCTGCACTAAGCATTATTATCTTTTATAAAGGTACATTTTTGTATTGGATTCCATTCTATTTGAGCATAATAGCTCTCACTAGCTGCTAGAGTGGCATATCTAGGAAGGAAAAACATACAATATATCACATCAAGTCATTACATGACCCTTTTCACTACTCCTATATTTACAACATCAATTCGAGTGCGTTGGTTGTCCTGTGTTAGTGTTAAAAGTGGCCAGCAGGGTGCGCCATCACGCTGCTCTTTCCATCACAGCTGGAAACGGTCAAGGAAATGGACCCAAACTCCTCTTGTGTGCTGGGGAATGTACAAAAATACACAAAATGAGTTGTGCTCAGGTTTGTTTGTCGGCTGCCTTTAAATGTGTCCGTAGTTTGATGTGTTTGCTAAGCTTTTACCAAACCACATGGCCATTCTTCATCCAAATGTTGAGAGCAGCTGAAAAATGTCAAGAATGTACATTTAGCACTGTTGGATCTTAAGGAGGTTCTAAGTAGAGCTTCAACATGCAGAAACAAGAAATGGGAGTGACACAAAAAAGTAATTTATTGCATAGAAGCATGAAGGTGAGATAGGCTGTTCATCAGCTCATCACAAGTTGAAGACCAAAGATCAAAAACAACAACCATGAAACCCCCTAAACAGAAATAAAATGTTGCGAAAGCTGCATCATTCTTGGTAATGAGGTGAAAAATGGCTTTGGGCATGCTTGATGCCAGGGCATCACTGTCTGGAACTCATGTCCTTTTTGTAAATCCATCCCCAAATGTTCTCCATTGGATTTAGATGAGGAGAACACGCAGGATGGTCCAAAAGACTGAGCTTATTCCTCTTTGTGAAGTGCAGCGTGGTGCTGTTGAAAAAGCCAATCATTACCACACAGACGAGGGCCTTCGGTCACGAGGGATGCCGCCTGCGACATCTCCACATAGCCGGCTGCCGTTTGACGCCCCTGCACAACCTGAAGCTCCATTGTTCCATTGAAGGATCATGATGGTGGAAAACATCTCAGGTGGGATGTCCTTGTCATGCCAGTAACGCTGGAGGCCATCAGGACCGTCAAGCGAGCAGAAGACTTTCTTCCACCTTTCAATGTCCCATGTTTGGTGCTCTCCTGCAAATTCCCAACCTTGACGGAGACCAGGCCTTTGACGAGCTTTTTACTTCAATGAGGAACAGTTTTTTCTTTTAATATTTCAACTTTATGCACATAATCTCATATTACCACATTATTCTTTGACTTTTTCTTATTAGAGTACAACTTTTTTCTCTTAATATTTTGACTTTAGTCTTGTGAAATAACTGCTCTTTCTGCCCCTTTTGCTATTGTTTTTTTTATTTTGCAAATATTTAAATAATGTTAAGTATTACAGTAAATTTTCCCTTTCTAATATTTTGACTTTATTCACTTATTAGTTTTTGCCTGACAGAATTTTCCGAAAATGACAATTTTTTTTTGTTTTTTTTGGTTTCTCATATTATGGCTTTTAAAAAACATTTTTTTC
The DNA here is from genome assembly GCF_027744805.1 of Dunckerocampus dactyliophorus. NCBI lineage: Eukaryota > Metazoa > Chordata > Actinopteri > Syngnathiformes > Syngnathidae > Dunckerocampus > Dunckerocampus dactyliophorus. Next base: position 1,382,029 of record NC_072835.1, on the reverse strand, counting down.
CTTTAATATTTTAGCTTTGTGCTATTAAAATGGCATTATTTTTCCTCATAATATTGCGTTTATTTTCGTAAAATTGCAACTTTTTTCTCATTAGAATACAACTTTTTTTCTCAATATTTTGACTTTATTCTTGTAAAATTCTAGCTGTTTATTTAAACAATTATTTTCCAGTTATTTCAATTTTATTCTTGTAAATGTTTTGACTTCCAACAGGTAATTTTGTGGCGTTGAAGGAGGCGAGGCTTTTGAAGACTTTTCTTCTTCTTAAAAGCCTTCTCTGGCAGATGGCGTCTGCTGGTTATCGGATTGTGCTCGGCACCAGTAACAACCTTCACTTGGGCCCAGGATGGTCGCGTGTCTTGACGGACAGCCAATGGGATCCTCCGGCTCATTTTTTGGGGGTCTACTGCTTGACTTTTTTGTTCCATGAGCCTCAGGACGTGTGAAGAAGTTTCAAAGTCTTCCCACTACATTGAAAGAGAGAAAGCTTTTTTGCCTTTGTCATCAAGAGATCATGACAGTGTGGACACTAAAACACATTCAGTCACATTTTTACCAACATTTTGCTTACTCAAAAGGATTTTTGTCTCACTCTCATTTCTTCTTTTTGCATTTTGAAGCACTACTGACAATCTCCTTAACATCCAACAGTGCAAAATGTGCATTCTTGCCATTTTTCAACTGGTGTTAACATTTTATGAGGAGTGTATTTAACGGAGTAGCGACTTGTGTAGCTGCCATGGTTGGACTTATACCAAGAAGTCAATGAAAGCCTAATAAACTTTTTATTTTTATTTTATTCCTGCCGTTGTCTTGCAGGACTTTGTACCTTCTTAGTCTGGAAGGATGACCACCTCTTCTCTTCACAGATCTCCTTGTAACAGCGCACCGAATCCACGACCCCCTGTAGCATTCAATCATCTTCATCCTTTGGCATCCCTTTTCTTCGCTGCACAAAGGTTAACTATTAAGCGATTCCTTCGCTGCGCACGGTACGTATTCTTCGGCCGACATGCGCTGTAACTCGTTCTCGAGCGAGTCTCGTGTTTACGAACCAAAAAGAAGCTTTTAATTCATGACTGGGAACGTGTTCGGAACCACAAAATGTGGTACACGGAGTTTCACCTGTACTCTCATCACCGCCTCTTGAGGTAGGAGGGGGTATTACACTTAACCCATCACACACACACACACACACACACACTTTGTGTGCCAAGTGGGGCGGTTGTCATATCCATCATTTCTGAGTCATTGCCTGAGGAAACGCGGGCCAATTATGGTCATGAATAATAATGGGAGAGCGCGTGCGGCAGCATGACGGATGGGCCGCGCTCAGAGCTCATTTACATGACGCCCGCCTTCGCCGTGATGGAACGCTCGCCAAATGAGACTTTGTAGCCGGGACCGCGCTCGTGGATTGTTGCTGGGATAAGTTGTATGCGGCACTTTTTAGGGTAGCAAGTGGTCGTGGTTGGGGACTTAAAGGGCGGAGCTACACAGTGCAGTGCGTTGATTGGTGGACAGAGAATGCTCACTTCCTGAATGAAAGAAGAAGACAACAAAATAAAACTGTCATTCCACGAAAATAAAGTTAGTGGTGTGTTGTTTTTTTCTTCATGAAAATAAGCTCAAAACAAATTTATTCTAAATAAATTAAAAATCATTTTTAAAAAGATAGTGGTATTTTTTGTCATAAAAAGAAGATGGAAAAATAATACAAAATAATATATTAAAAATAATAAAAAAGCTAGTGGTATTTTTTTCATGAAAAGATTAAAACTAAATAATAATACATTAAAAATAAAAAGGTTAGTGGTAACACAGTCTGGAGATGGGAAGACCTGGGTTGGATTCTCCCTTGGGCATTTCTGTGTGGCGTTTGCATGTTCTCCCCGTGTGTGGGGGGGTTTCCTCCCACATTCCAAAAACATGCATGTTAGCTTGATTGGAGACTCTAAATGGTCCATAGGTATGAATGTGAGTGTTTGTCTATATGTGCCCTGCCATTGGCTGGACACCAGTCCAGGGTGGACCCCGCCTCTCCCAAAGTCAGCTGGGATAGGCTCCAGCATACCCCCACGACCCTAAAGAGAATAAGCGGTATAGAAAATGGATGGATGGATATTTAAAAACATTAAATCAGCATTTTGACAAAGTCATAATTCTTGGGGAATAAAGTCTGGACCAGGGCATCAATGAGCTCCTGGACAGTCTGAGGAGCAACCTGGCGGTGCCGGATGGACCTAAACATAATGTCCCAGAGGTGTTCTAGTGGGTTTAGGTCAGGTGAACGTGGGGGCCAGTCAATGGTATCAATTCCTTCATCCTCCAGGAACTACCTGCATACACTAGCCACATGAGGTCCAGGAGGAACCCAGGTCCCACTGCACCAGCGTAACCAGAGTAACTACCTGTCTCCTGGAATCTCCTCCATGCGTCCAGGTACCTCAGTGATGCCCTGGTCCAGATCTGGGAGGAGATCCCCCAGGACACTACGGACACCATCCATAGTCTCATTAGGAGCATGCCCCCACGTTGTCAGGCATGCGTACAAGCACGTGGGGGCCACACAAACTACTGAGAATCATTTTGAGTTGCTACAATGACATTTTAGCCAAATGGACCAGTGTGCTGCATCATTTTTTCACTTTCATTTTTGGGGTGTCTTTGATTTCCCCCCTCTATAGGGTGATCATTTTCATTTCTATCAAATGATGTGGCATCATTTTGTTACTAATACATCACCCACTTATTATCAGGAAACATATTCAACATCATTTTCCCCCAGTTTAGATCTGATGTGTTTTCCAAGTGTTCCTCATTTTTTTGAGCAGTGTATCTCCCAAGAGGCCAATTCTACAAGAATAGCAACCTGGTGGTTGCTGGTTCAATTTGCTGGGGCCCAGTGCCCCCTACGGGTGATGATGATCATTTTCCACTTCTTCTACAGGGTGACATCCAGTACAGTCGTTCCAGGAAGTAGATTGGTTGCTGGTTCGAGCTTCAGTCGGTAAATAAGGTTCAACATTTGTAGGCTATTTCTGTCTAGTCAGATCACACCTTACTACTTGCTTAATGTTCCGTTTGGTGAAGAAGTACTGAATGTTCCGTCCCAGCTCCTCATCTCCTCAATCACCCTCTCTGCTTCTTCTTCCTGCTGTGGTTAGCGGGAACACTCTCACTAATGACGAGCTGGGTGGCGGTTGCTGACGTGTGTGAGAGACCCCCCCCCCCCCCCAGGTGACCTTGGCCGCGTCTCCTTCCTTTCCTCCCGTGTGACTAATGGCCGCCGCCGTGCCCTCGCCATCCGTCAGGGTCGCTCCGGTTGTTTTGACGCTTCTAGTTAATTCTCCGCTGCTCGTGATTTGTCAAATTCTTATTACCGCTCGCTGAAAGCCTCATCCGTTGGCCTGATGTATGGTAATGATTGCAGAAACAAAGACGCGCCGTTTGTTCCCCCACCTTCCCCTTGGCTGGTCAGACTTTTGCTCTAGCACTAAAGCTTGCCCACTTTCCATGCGTGACGATTGTCTTCATAAAAGGCCGGTAAGAAGGTGAAGCATTAGCACGGCTAAGCTAATCACTAGGTGCTCTTCCCCCGTCACAGCTCATTAGCTAGCACAGCACCACCTGAGTGTTTCTTATTGGGTCTTATTGACCCTGGAACATTAGCATTGTGCTTCCACTGTTTCCTGTGCACGTTGAGCCTTGGAGGAGGTGGCCTTCGTGATTATTCGTAGGAGTTTGTCACCAGCTGGACTTCTTTAGCGAGAGGAGACGCTGCTGTCACTTTGCATCCAGCTCACATGTTGGATGGATGTCTTGCATTCTTCCTCCAAGATTCAGTGCTGCCCCCCGCCAAGGCTGACTCCACTCCAGCAGGGGGCGTACATCACCTCCTCCGCCATCCTTTCATTCATCTTTTCCTTTTTAAAAAAAATAACCCACTATCTGCCCCCGGCCGTTAAGATGATCTCACTCCTCCCAAAATCTCCTCCACTTTCTCTCCATGTGCCCCCACCCCACCCTTGTGCTCCTTCATCACCACTTTAAGGAGCACAAATCATTCCCTCCTCCTCCTCCTCGTCCGCCGGCCGCTGCCACTTATTGCATCATCCATCACACCTTGGCGGGCAATCGATGGCCAGCCCGCGGTCCTCCCTGACCTGCCCCCCACCCCACCCACCCACACACACACCTTTCACCTCCCCCACACAAGCCTCCTCAGAGGTGCCTGGATTTCCTTTTAGCTCGGTGACGAGTACATTGTTGTAGTTTGTGGCTAATGGGGCGCAGGTAGGTCATATTTCTGCTGAGGGTACCTTTTTCTTTGCTAAAAGTGATTTGTTCGGACCAGGGGGGTCATTAAGCTCCTCTGTGGATCTTAATGCCCCCCTCCTCCTCACCTCCACTGGCTAGCTCCAATTCTTTCGGGTTATATTGCTGGTAATTAAATAGCGCCTGATGGATTGAGCAAAGCAGACATCAATTGCAGACGCTTAGCGCTAATGTCTTAGCACACTAGCGCCTACCGTACCTTCTAGCTAACTAGCTAGCTAGCTAGGCCTCCTCGTTATGCAAAAGTAACTTTTTAATCTAACACAGGGGTGTCCAGACCTTTTCCTCCCAATGTGGGCCACATCGTGAAAAATGAAAGGATGCAACTTTGTCACGTTGATATTTTGTAAAGATACGCTAAGAAGTTTTATACTGCTTTCTTATTTCATCTCAGCTTTGTCATATCCAGTAGTAATTCATAGCAGCTGCACTCTCCGCACCCCACGCACATTTTGCTGTTTGAGTTTTAATTTTCCAACTATTTCAGCTTTTTTCTTGGAAATGTTCTTATCATAATACTATAACTTTATTCCCTTAATATAATGACTTTATTCTCATAATATTAGGACTTTATTCCCATAATATTATAGCATTATTCCCATACTATAATACCTTTTTCCCCAACCTAATTTTCCAAAAATGACAACTTTATTGTGTTGTCTTTTTCACAATAGTACTACTTAATGTATTTTTTCTTTAATATTTCTAATGTTGGTACTAAAATGACATTATTTTGAATTCATTCTCCTAAAACTGCAACTGTTTTCCTCGTTAGAATGCGACTTTTTCTCTTAATATTTTGACTTTATTCCCATAATGTTAACTTTTTCCCAAACCAATTTTTGTTTATTCCCATAAAATTGGCCCGCAGGAGATAGCATCTAGCTAGTTAGATGCTGTTAATGTGGGTCAAAATGTGTAAACAAAGATGCCAGAAAAGGCGAACCGCAATGAGATCGATAGGCGGGTGATCAGACACTCTGGCATCGATTGGCTTAGCTTGTGTCGTCAACAGGCTGCACACTTAACTGACTGCAGAAGTTTTGATTAGTCCGTTGCCCTTGTACTCTCAATACTTGACGCGCACTTTGAGTTGTCAATACAGGATCATTCCATCTCACAAGGGCACACAGCAGGACAAACACAGCTCATTAGCAGGACGCTAAAGCTAAGAACGGGCAAGATGGCGTGTTCCCAGCAGGGCCGATCTGCAAGTCGTCAAGTGCGGCCACGGGAAGTGTTTTTTGGAAAAGCTGAGACTGTGTTGAATGAAAATGGAGGGGAATATGGTGGGGGTGTGAGTGTCACAGGACAGTGGGTGGTCCGTGTCTGTCAGCGCCGCCATTACAGCAGACTTACAGGCCGATAAGCCGCGCTATCATCACGGCCATCAGCGGCAGATCCGCTTACAAGGACGCCTTCTCAGCTGTCCGCATCACAGACACGCTTTTATCCCGACTCCTTGCTGGGATGCTCTTCAAGACAAATACTGTCCAGTACGTCCACGCAGTGTTAGCCTGAAAGGAAGTCCAACTTGTCTGTTGTCTGCGTTGTGATGGATTCAGCGAGAAGCAGATTGGCCAAGTTGACACGCAGCATTTAGCCACGTTGCCCCCGTCTGATGGGCACTGATGAGAGGAATAATCCTTGCGCGCATTTCCTGGAAACTCCATGAGATGAGACGATTAGCGGCGTCATCTCGCTGTGATTCATCGCCGGAGGAGACGCGATTGAGACTAACGAGGTCAGATGCGCGGACCGTTATCGAGTTTGCCGCCCTCGTCTTCCAGCGTTGGTCACATGATACGTGGGAGCGCGGCGTTGATTTATGGCGCCTGCAAACACAAGCGGCACGCTCGCACATCTGCTCTGGCTCGCGCTACATTAGCATCCCTTAGCATGAGCTTGAATTCCCTCGCTTCCTGTGAAAGTCTCTCCAGGATTAAGCAGTCGGCGTGTGATTTACGGGCACCTCGTCGTAAAGGGTGCCATCCCTGCATGGGGCACTGATTGATGAGCATGAGTGTGCGTTGTAAGCAGCAAGCATGATGTTAATTAAGAAAGCCATCGGGAAGGAGGCCTGCCTCTCATTTTGGACTTAAAGCCTGAATTCTACCCTGGAAAACCTTTGCCTACTGGGTCGTGGGGTGGTGCTTTAACCCTCCCCCTGCAAGCATGGGAGCCAGTTAGGCTGCCTTCAGCCCCTGCCACCATGCCCTTCCTCTGTTGCCCTCCCCCCTCTCTTGGGGCCTGGTGGGTGGCAGTGGAGCTGCCCCTGCCCTTGTCCTCGGTGGGTGCTGGTTTGTTTCAATGGCGCCTGGTTTGATGTGGGGTCGTCCAGCCGGGTGCCACTCCTCCACTGGGGCCGGGGCAGGTTTGATGGCTTCGTCTGGGGAAGCTTTGTGCTGTGTCCCCTCACCCTTAAACTGTTGGCACCTCGATTGATGAGTACGCGGTGTAAGCAGCAAGCGTGACGTTAACTAAGAAAACCTCCAGGAAGGGGGCATACCTCTCATTTTGGACTATTAAAAGACCGGCCACTACTCTGTGGTGCCCATATCTCTGCATTGCCTACTGGGTCTTGGGTTGGTGCCTGCGGAGGTGCTTTAACCATGCCCTTGGGAGGATGGGAGGCAGTTCTACTCTCTTCGTTCCCTGCCTTCCTCCCTCTCTTGGGGCCTGGTGGGTGGCAGTGGAGCTGCCCAAGCCCCCATTGGGCGCTGGATCTGGTGTGTCAAGGACGTGGAACCCTGGGTCGATGTGGGGTTGTCTGGCCAGGCGCCAGACCTCCACCGGGGATGGTTCAGGCTTTGTGCTATGGCCCCCCCCCCTCCCCAAACGGTTCCCACAAAGTTGGAAGCATAGAGTTTCCAAAATGTCTGCTAAGATGAAGAAGTAGGACTGATGCGTACCTTCATCGTATGGGGTAAAAGAGTCTACAAGGAATTTTTATGAACACATTGTGGCATCTTTGCAGTGACTGCTTGCATTGACGGTCAGGATCTTCTGCTTGATGAAAGGGGATTTAAAAAGAAGACTTGGTGGTTTTACGCTGCGTTTATGTGTCGCTGGTGATAAATGAGCCCGGCGGATCCTGAGAGAGCTCGGCGAGGAAAGAATAACGACTATTTAAGCACGCTTGTAAATTACCAACACATTTGTCTCGCCCCGAGAAGCCTGACAGCTCGGCTCTGGCACGCACACACATCTGGTCTTCGTAGCCTCGCTGGACCCGCCGACGTCACGTAAATACAAACCGTCACGCCACGTCCTCTAATGCTAAGACCTTGATGCGTTTGCTCGCTAGCGTGATGGAATCTGTCTCGGCAGGTGTGGAGGGTGCGGCCACATTTGTCTTCACAGGCCCGATGGACCCCCTGCTGGGGAAATGGAACGGATGTGCCTTCATCCTGCTTCTCGTGCGCAACACGCAACAAATATCACACGTAACAAATATCACACGTAACAAATATCACACGCAACAAATATCACACGTAACAAATATCACACGCAACAAATATCACATGTAACAAATATCACACGTAACAAATATCACACGTAACAAATATCAAATGTAACAAATATCACACGCAACAAATATCACACGTAACAAATATCACACGCAACAAATATCACACGCAACAAATATCACATGTAACAAATATCACATGTAACAAATATCACACGCAACAAATATCACACGTAACAAATATCAAATGTAACAAATATCACACGCAACAAATATCACACGTAACAAATATCACACGTAACAAATATCAAATGTAACAAATATCACACGCAACAAATATCACACGTAACAAATATCACACGTAACAAATATCACACGTAACAAATATCACATGTAACAAATATCACACGTAACAAATATCACACGTAACAAATATCACATGTAACAAATATCACACGCAACAAATATCACACGTAACAAATATCACACGCAACAAATATCACACGCAACAAATATCACATGTAACAAATATCACACGCAACAAATATCACATGTAACAAATATCACACGCAACAAATATCACACGTAACAAATATCACACGCAACAAATATCACACGCAACAAATATCACACGTAACAAATATCACACGCAACAAATATCACACGCAACAAATATCACACGTAACAAATATCACACGCAACAAATATCACACGCAACAAATATCACATGTAACAAATATCACACATAACAAATATCACACGTAACAAATATCACACACAACAATTGAGTCCGTTGGCCTTTTGATGAAGAAGTTGAAAAACACGATAGAATTCAGTCTCGCCAGGAAGTACGGGAACAATACGCTGCATGCATTTTCCTCGCCGCTTCACGCTATCACTGTTTTTCCAAATATATTCATTCATAATTCGTGCTGTTTCATGGCGATTATTAGTAAAAATTTATGCATATTTAAGCACATTTGACTTATATTTTGCTTAAATTAAGCAAAAGTATTAAGTAAGAGCATTAAGTATAAAAGCAGCTCGATGAAGTAAAATTCTAATAAAGTAATCCCTCGTTTATGGTGGCTCATTGGTTCCAGACTTCCACCAAGTAGGATTCCTCCTTTTATAAATGGAATATTTTGGTCGTTAAAGCACAGAAAACCTGTTTATGACCTTCTAAATATGCATTTTAACATTAGAGCCCTCTAGACATGAAATAACAGCCCTATAGTCACCTTTACACCCCATTTACCCAATATAGCAATGAATGAATGCATTAGCAGCCTTTCATCATTCTGTCATTTAGAGGCTTTGTCTTGAGTGTCTGAACAGTGTTCTGATCGACTCTCCCTGTCCTTTCTCTCCAGTGTGAGGCATCAGAGTCCTCAAGCATGAGGTTGCCAAGGGAAATACATGGCAAGTGTCGGATTCAGTGATTTTGGTGTTATTTATCTGACTTCAAACTCCGCCTAGCAGCAAGCGTGTCACTTGACTGGGGGGGTGGGGGATCAACGTAATGTGGTTGATCCAAGTTGTTATGTCTTACTAGCTAGCATGTGGATTATTTGTTGTCTTGGCTTGGCTGACTTTATGTTGGGAAAATGGTTGTCGCAAGACGACACCAGCCTGAAGCCTCGCAGAGCGCCGCCGGCGTCCGTCCCGGTCCATAAACAGTCGTTAATGTTTATGACAGGTGGCGTGACGTGTTTACGACGCATTATGTCTGCTTTACGAGGCCCCGTCGGCTCGGGCGTTTACGAGCGTGCCACTCGGAGGACAGCTGGCGGCGCATCCGATAGGCTCGGCCGTGTTCAATCACTCCGACGCGGCCACAAGGAAAGAGTCGGCCTGTTTGACGGCGTCCGCCCATCAAAGCCGCTCGTTAACCTCCAGCCCACCTTTTTTATCGTTAAATCACTATTCTCCGTTTGCCTGCCGCTGGAAAAGCTGTTCCCAGTTTGCTGCCTGGCCGAGCCCTCGCAAGACACCGCCATGCCGCTTTATGGCACGCTGTAAAAACAAGGCTATTTGGCTTCTCATTTAAGCAAGGAGATTACGCTCGGCTTTTCCACTTTTTACACGTCGGCTAACCCGCTAGTCAAAATATGGACACCGCCTGCTTTGGTTTGTTTTTCCAGTGGGACACGTCACGCTCCGTTTTTAGTCATATTGCTGTGCTTTAGTGTCCTTTCTCTGCTCTGCGGGGCAGTGGGCCGTCTGCCCCGAGTTGTCAAGAAAGAATATGTCATGAGGCTTCCGATGCTGCTGTTGCTGCTTTATGCGAGGAAAATATCCAGAAAAACATACACTACCGTATATACGCAGCGCGCCTGAACGCCCCATCAGCGCAAGCAGTGCTTAAAACCGCCGTGTCCAAAGCGGGGCCCGTGGCCGTGTTGTTATTGGCCCACGGCACATTCTAAAAATAGAACAAGAAAACTAAAAAAAAAAAAAGACAAATCAGTAGTTTGACAAGAAAAAGTGACAATATGAATCGAAAATAGGGAGAAGAAAAGTCACGAGATTAACGTTGGAATATCACGAAAAAACATGTCATTTCAGTAGCGCAAAGTTCCAAATGACATCGTGATATTTTGGGAAATGAGGTTGTGGAAAAATGTGTCATGTCAGCGGAGTAAAGTTCACGCTTTTCAGGAGACAAAATAACCTCATTTCAGTAGCAGAAAGTTTTTGAAGAGAAGGAAAAGTCATTCTACAAAAAAAGGTCACAATTTTAGGAGCATAAACGCCAGCTGAGAGACATAGTCTCTCCAACCCTGACACCTCCCAGTGGTGGGACGCGCCCTGAACACACACCTCATATGGTTCACTCATTCAAGGAAGCTTCTTTATTCAATTATTTCATTTTAGGCCAAAAAAGGGGCAAAAATGCATCTGATTATATTTCACAAATTTAATTAAGTTTTTTTTATTACATGATTTAATGTTAGGCCCAAAAAAGGAAAAACAAACTGCATCTGATTACATTTCACAAATTCATTAAAAAAAAAAAAAAACATTTATTTGAGGCCAAAAAAAAGGTATAATATTTCACAAATTAAAACAGTTGTGTTTTTATTGAATTATTTAATTTTAGGCCAAAAAAGGAAAAAAAAAGTACATGTGATTATATTTCCCAAATTAAATTAAGTTTTTTTTTAAATTATTAAATTATTTAATTTTATGCCAAAAAAGGAAAAAAGTGCATCTGATTATATTTCACAAATTAAATTAGGGTTTTTTTAATTAAATTATTTAATTTTAGGCCAAAAAAGGGGAAAACAAAGTGCATCTGACTATATTTCACAAATTAAATACATTTTTGACATTGAAATATTTAATTTTAGGCCCAAAAAAGGAATCATATTTCAGAAAGCCCACTTGATCCACAGCGTACCAGGTTGACTATGCTGTGGTGACTGCAGTGATTAGATAAAAATAAAAACATATTTCACTCATTCAATTTGTATTTATTCACTTTTGGCCAAAACTGGCGCCCATCCTAGACTGATCAATGGCCCAATAATCAGCCGGAAGCTGCCATCAATCAGCCCGCCGATCATCGTTAGCACGTCACCGTCCATCTGCCACGTTAGCGAGCGCAGCACACCGCCTTCCCCCCTCCTAAAAAAACGCTCAAAGCGCCTGATCCGCACGGACGCTGCATCGTGGCATGACGGGACCACACGACACGACTGATGAGACGGCGAGGAAGAGAGAGGAAGGGAGGGAGGAAGAGAGGTCATTTGAGCGTGGCGGAGGGGGCGGGGGCGGAGCTGACAGTGGACCGTTCATCCTCCAAACTGCTGGCACAGGAAGAGAGGCCCCATAAATCACCCCCAACACACACATGACTACAAACGTCTTTTTACTGCCTCTTAACCACTTCTCTGGACATCTGGATGTCCCACTTTTACGTCCCCCAAATCTTCCTTGTCCGTTTGATGTGGCCCGCAATCCGCTGCAGAACAATACTTCGTCGCCTTAGTCGTTACCATTTTATTAAACGTCTCGTATTCCATTATTACTTTTTTAAAGCAATTTCTAATAAGACTCAGCGGTGCCCACACAACAGTTTCAAAGCGCTTTTAGTACTGTTAGCCGTCTTGCGTGTCTGTAGCTTTAATGCTAATCAGCTGTGTTGGTCCACCACATATACATCACATTCATCCCTCCCCACTTCACGCTTTCAATTTCACTTTCAATACAGCCTATGATCATGTTAGCATTGTAGTCTTTTTTTTAGTCATTTTCATTAGTTTTAACATTGGCAGGCGCTATCATGCTAAGTTTTGCATGCTAACGCTAGCATTGATAATATGCTAACATAGGCATAGTGACATTTCAGCTGTTTTCTTAAGTAGAAACTTATATAAACGGAGCTATCATGCTAGCTGTTAGCATGCTAACATTAGCTTAGTAACATTTTTTGACATTTTAATAAGTATTACCATATGCTGCCATACTGTGTGTTGCATGCTAATGCTAACATGCTAACTAGCATAGATGCATTTTTGCAGTTTTCATAAGCAGAAACTTATATGACCACTTATTGCTATCATGTTAGGTGTTGGCATGTTAGCACTAGCATGCTAACATTACCATGGCCACTTTATTTTTGGACATTTTCACAAGTATTAATATATGTAGACACTTAGCGCTACCATTCTGGGTGTTGCATGCTAACGCTAGCACACCCAATGCACACCCATCGTCTTCTGCCATGGAGCACCGCAACCATCTTTTTTACGTGCTCCACAGCGGAAGAAGATGCGAGCGTCTTCATCGCATATGCAAGACAGGACAGGCTACAGTGTGCGGGCATACGACCAAAGACAAATATAACGCTGAGTGATTTGTGAGGTCTGATTTATTTCAAGGAGGCATTTTTATGATGCAAATGTACACTATGACTCTTTTGAGAAGCCAAACTCTTTACTTGTGTAACCCCAGCGACTACCTGGAACTATGTTCTTCATCACCCAAATCCAACCAGAACTGGACTCACGGGACCAAGGGGGGGGGGGGTAAGTCGCTGTTGATGTAGCACACTGCTGGCGGGGGTGTCAAACGGTCCCTTTCATGACGACTGACACATGGCAGTGTGATGGTGATGAATGTGTTTATGGAAGGAAGAGCCAAGGTTTGTTCCATAAAAGCGTCTTCCTTTGTTGTAACCTGAATCCAAAGCAGCCGTGACTCCGACAAACCCGTCATCGCCGTTTCCACGACAGCAACCTCACGGGTCAAAGTCTGCGCCGGTACAAAGGAGAATCCCGCGCCCGCCACGGCTGCCTTTTCATCGGGCGGCGGCGCAGTCGCTCGTCCTTGGGAGGAAGGGAACATCCAAACAGGACAAAATGGTCCAATTTCCCCTCGCACCTCCCAGACAGGAAGTGGCGGGGGATGCCGGCTTCCTGCCTGGGCCGCTTTGAAGGCGAGCTTTCAGGGTTCGTATCGGGCTTGTTTGTGATGTGGGATTTGACATCAGCACCCCTCCCTCAGCCCTCCATTCCACCCCCGTGCGCTGCTTCATGTGTGGTTTAGTGCTTCCCGCTCACATCAGATGGTCATCAGCTGCCTTCCGCGCCGTCGGAAACGTGGCATCTGTCAGCTGCGGCGTCTCGCACAACACCAACGATGTGGCGCGTCAGCACGCTCACCTTTAGCACGCTTTGTAGCACGCACGACGCCCCAGTTTGACGGGGCTCACGCAAAGCCACCACACGCGCCGTCACGTGTTAGCAAAGTTAACGCAGACTCTTGCATTCTGACGGGGTTTTTTACACTGGTTCGCTTCTTATTACACTTGCGCAACATTTTAAGCAGGTTAAGTGAAGTCTGCGTCTGTTTTGACCTTCTGGTTTTAAAAATGGTTTTACGTGTTAGACCAGCGGTTAGCTTCTTTTTACACTTGCGTGACGTTAAGGAGGTCATGTCGGTCCTTGCTGAGCAGCCATGTTGCTGTTGACTGCGTCGTGTCTGCGACTGGCCACTGATTTACGAACGAGTCCCAGACGGCGTTTATGTCTAGCTATGCAGTAGATATCATGTGGATATGTCTATATCTATGTAGATGTAGATCTTTCTCCTCACGGCGTGATGGATTTATCTGCTGCATGACTAATTAGCTCTGAAATATCACGGCCAGATGTGGAAGTGAGAGACGGCCCCCAGAGTGCTTTGTCTCCCTCCTGCACATCGTTTTTTTTCTCTGCTTCTTTCTGCTCCCCCCTACTCTGGCTTGTGATGTATCTTCTTGTGATTTATCTTGTGGTTGCGTGGTTTGCTGGCTAATACGACCAGCTGCTGTGGTTTGAATGTAAACGTTGTGTTGATTGAACAAACTGACTCACAAGTCCATCAAAAGCATTTCTCTGAAGGTAAAGCAGCAATACATGGTCCCTCGCCACATCAAGTATCGCTCCTTCACGATATTGTGCTTTTTCAACAAAACATTAGTAAATGACCCCTTTTTCGTGGTTGAATATGGCCTATTATTAGTAAAAAAACATTTAAAATTAAAGCAAATTGTGCGTATTCTTGGCCTAAGATAGCACTAAGTGTTTGTGTTTCTATTTATGAAAACGGCTCAAAAGCTACGATGCTATTGTTAGCAATGCTAACGTTAGCATGCAAAACCTAGCATGATAGCACTAAGTGTCTGCCAATGTTAATACTAATGAAAATGGCAAAATGCTATTATGCCAATGTTAGCATGCTAGCAATGCTAACATTAGCATGCAACACCGAGCATAGTAACGTTAAGTGTCTGCGTGTGGTAATACTTGTCAAAAAATGCTATTATGCTAATGTTAGCATGCTAGTACTAACATGCTAACACCTAACATGACATGATACATAATACTGTTGGGGTCATAACAAGTTAAACTCAACTCTGATGTCACATCCTGTCCAGTCGCGTATTTCGATGTGCATCGAATCGTGTACCACAAAGAGACTTACATCCTGAGTGGTTAGCTTCCTTTTACGCTTGCATGTTAACAATGTGACTTCAAACGTTGCCTGCAGTTCTTAAAAGTTTTGTGATGCCACAGTTTGACACCGGAACAGACAAATTCAGTTTCTTATGGGAAAACCGTTGTGAAATCCCAGCTAATGGGAGATGGCTCCACTGTAGCGCTTCCTTGTCCTCATGCGGTACTTCCTGTTTAACGCTGAAAGGAGGAAGTAGAAAGGCAGCGGTGAGAACAGCCCCCAGGCGGCTGTGACGAGTCGACAAACTTGGCAAGCACTCGTAAGTCCACCTAAGACTCGTAAGTCTGAGAGTTCCGGCTGTCAGAGGGCAGTCTTCCTCTTAGGCTAGCTCGAACTAGCATGCACACGCTACTGCCCCTCGGAGCCATCATGCATCTTCTACTGCTCATTTGTGTCAGGTCGCGGGGGCAGGCTTCCCTCTCCTCGGCCACTTGGTCCAGCCGAACCCGAGGCGTTCCAAGGCCTACCAGTCGGACGTGAGGTGTCCAGGACGCATCCTGACCAGACCCCCTGTGGCTCCTCTCAATGAGGAGTGCTTGCACTGCCAGTTTCTCCTGGATGACAGAGCTTCTCACCCTTTCTCTAAGGGAGGGGGCTAGTATTGATCCCCCCATGCATTTTTTTCCACGTATCTGGGTCCGTATCACGGGGGCAGCAGTCTCAGTAGGGAAGTCCAGACTTCGCGGTCTCTGGCCATCTCGTCCAGCTCCACTGGGAGGACACCAAGGTGCTCCCGGGCCAGCTGTGAGACATGATTCTACGGAGACAACTCATTTGGGACGCTTGTACCCGCCATCTTGTCCTTTGGGTCACCACCCAAAGCTCATGCCCACATGAGGGTAGAACGTAGATGGGCTGCTAAATGGAGAGCTTTGCCTTTGGGCTCAGCACATCTCGCGTTCCATCCTCCCCTCACTCGTCAACAAGACCCTGAGGTACCTAAACTCCTCCACTTGGTGGAGGATCTCATCCCCGACCCGGAGATGGCACTCCGCTCTTTTCCAAGCGAGAACCATGGACTCGGACTTGGAGGTGCTGATTCTCATCCCGGCCGCTTCACACTCGGCTGCGGACCCATCCAGTGAGAGCTGAAGGTCAGCAGGACCACATCATCTGCAAAAAGCAGAGACCCAATCCTGCAGCCACCAAACCAGAATCCTTCAGCAGGACCAGCAATGAACAGAATCGCTGACAAAGGGCAGCCTTGGCGGAGTCCAACCCTCATTGGAAGCTAGTCCCACTTATTACCAAACTCTGACAGGGGGCATCTGGGGACCAAACAGCCTGAATTAGCTGGTCCGGTACCCCGTAGTCCTGGAGTACTCTCCTTGGGATTCCTGGAGGAACACGGTGGAATGCCTTCCCCAAGTCCACTAAGCACATGTACGTAGACTGGTTGCACCCTGAAGGACCCTGCTGACTGCAGAGCTGGTCCCCAGTTCCACCAGCAGGACCACTACCACACTACTGCTCCTCCTCAAGCCCACATTACCGTTTTGCTTTTGTTGATGCATTCTTCTGCGTGCCATGTCACCAGCTCCTCGTCAAAAGGGTTCTTGCAGAAGCAACGGGGTAAAACCCAAATCCATGTGGGGGACAATGGCTGCTGTGCGGTGTCCCTCACCACACACACACACACACACACTGTCTCTTTCTCCCGCTGAACTTTTCACCTCAGCAGCCGGCGACGAGGCTGACGAGCCAGATTTTACCTGTCGCCCGTGCGGATTGACAGGCCAGGCGGCGAGATGAGAGATGTAGGGGGCGGCCGGCGGCGTCCCGCTCTCTAAACGCGTCCGTCAACACTTTGCGATGAGTGTACAGCTGTTTCCGTCTGCTTTCCCGCCCTTAATTACGCTCTCCAGCCGCATTCTTGCAGCGCGTCTCTTTGCATCAAGGCTCATTATCCAATCATCGCCAACATTAAGTCTTCATGACCCGATGGCACCTGTTGCTCAGCGGACCCGGTAGACATCCTTCATCTTGTCACTGGCACACGCCTCCTTTTGGAAGGCCTTCGTTCACGCAGGGAAGCCTTTCAGTCGCAATGTTGACATTTTGCAGCTCCGTGTGTTCGTCCGTACGTCAAACACTTCCAAGACCCAAAGAACAGATGTTCCAGTTTAGGCTTTTGCCTGAAATGTATAAAAACTGTCTTGTTTTGGTCGTGCGCGTGCAAAAACCCAAAGGCCAATGGATGGTCTCCACGACCTTGTCGTCTGTACGGTCTTTGAAGCCTTTCGGCCTCCAAGTTGATGCTTTTGCAACTAAACATGTCAAAGATGCAAAGGACACATGTCCCAGGATGAGTCGCTAACTCTGCTGTCACGTGTTCCCCTGGAAAAGAAGAAGGGGTGCATCTCTGAGGAGGGGGTGTCGTCACAAGCGGACTAAACAGGCCTGCTGCTGCGGGCTGCGTCATGCCAAGCATGCAGAGAGAGACAGCACTGATGATGAAGTGGGGTGATTGAGTCCCACATGAAGCTGTCCAAGGGAAAAGGGCGTTGGTGGCAGCAGCCTGGCACAGGAAGCGGAAAATCAGGTTCGGAGGCGATGTGACGGCACCGCGGGATTTTTACAGGGCAAACTCTGCGCTCAGTGTCCGCCCTTTCACCTTTACTGCAGTGCACATACGTCCCACCTGGAGACTGGGGGATTAATGGCTGTGTTTTTGCAGAAGTCCTCACATGTTGAGCCAGAAAAAGACAACATAAATTACCTGAGAGGGACACCAGCAGCAAGGAGCAGCTTCATGGGGGGTCACTGCCCAGTCACGCACCACAGGAGGTAACACACACACACACACACATGCACACGCACACACGGTGAGGCAGCAAGCAAACATCTGAAAATCATTTGAGCACACATTTGCACTCCAGTAAATGTTACATCATCACTTCATATTAACCTATTTACCCCCCCTTGACTCTCATTCTTCACGTCATGGTGGATGGAATATCTACGTATACATTTACTTTCTAGCATGTACAACACAGCAATACAACCAATGTTGTAACGGCGTTACAGAGGTCAGCAGAAGCGGAGTATAGACCTGGAGGAGCCCAGCAACGTGCACACGGTCCCAGCAGCTGGCGTTATTTCATGTCTACGGGGCACTAAGAACGATAACAATGCATGTTTACAAGGTGGTAAACAGGTTCTCCATGTCTTATGTGTCTTATTTTGTCTTATGTCTACTATATTTGGTAATAAGAGTGTGAAAGTGAATATAGGGGTGCTATTTCTTGTCTACGGGGCTCTAATGTTAAAAATGCGTATTTAGAAGGTGATAAACAGAGTTTTCTTTGCTCTCACTACAAAAACATTCTGTTTATTAATATCAAATCCTACTTTGCAGAAATTCACTTATCGCATTTGAGACTGGAACCAATTAGCTGCCATAAACGAGGGACGACTGTGTTTACATATTTGCTCATTTAGCTATTTTATGCTTAAATGTTTCATTCAGGTGAAGAATATGAAAAACAAGCTTAAATCTGCACAATAGGCCGTATTCAACCATGAAACAACGATCAAAACGTGAGAGAGTGAATGCTGTGAAATTTGAACCGTGAAATGGCGAGGGACAACTCCAACGTTCAGCCTTGGCAGAGGTCTTAGTTCTACAGTTTGTTTGTTGCCTTGCACCAATAGCAGCATTGAACTGGTAATTGCAAATGTATGTAAGTGTATAAATGTATGTAAGTGTGTAAATGTATGTAAGTGTATAAATGTATGTAAGTGTGTAAATGTATGTAAGTGTATAAATGTATGGTAAGTGTGTAAATGTATGTAAGTGTGTAAATGTATGTAAGTGTATAAATGTATGTAAGTGTGTAAATGTATGTAAGTGTATAAATGTATGGTAAGTGTGTAAATGTATGTAAGTGTGTAAATGTATGTAAGTGTGTAAATGTATGTAAGTGTGTAAATGTATGGTAAGTGTGTAAATGTATGGTAAGTGTGTAAATGAATGTAAGTGTGTAAATGAATGTAAGTGTGTAAATGTATGGTAAGTGTGTAAATGTATGTAAGTGTGTAAATGTATGTAAGTGTGTAAATGCATGTAAATATGTAAATGTGTGTAAGTGTGTAAATGTATGTAAGTGTGTAAATGCATGTAAATATGTAAATGTATGTAAGTGTGTAAATGTATGTAAGTGTGTAAATGTATGGTAAGTGTGTAAATGTATGTAAATATGTAAATGTATGTAAGTGTGTAAATGTATGGTAAGTGTGTAAATGTATGTAAGTGTGTAAATGCATGTAAATATGTAAATGTATGTAAGTGTGTAAATGTATGTAAGTGTGTAAATGCATGTAAATATGTAAATGTATGTAAGTGTGTAAATGTATGTAAGTGTGTAAATGTATGGTAAGTGTGTAAATGTATGTAAGTGTTTAAATGTATGTAAGTGTGTAAATGCATGTAAATGTATGTAAGTGTGTAAATGTATGGTAAGTGTGTAAATGTATGTAAGTGTGTAAATGAATGTAAGTGTGTAAATGTATGGTAAGTGTGTAAATGTATGTAAGTGTATAAATGTATGTAAGTGTATAAATGTATGGTAAGTGTGTAAATGTATGTAAGTGTGTAAATGTATGGTAAGTGTGTAAATGTGTAAATGTATGTAAGTGTGTAAATGTATGGTAAGTGTGTAAATGTATGTAAGTGTGTAAATGTATGGTAAGTGTGTAAATGTATGTAAATGTGTAAATGAATGGTAAGTGTGTAAATGTATGTAAGTGTGTAAATGTATGGTAAGTGTGTAAATGTATGTAAGTGTATAAATGTATGTAAGTGTGTAAATGCATGTAAATGTATGTAAGTGTGTAAATGTATGGTAAGTGTGTAAATGTATGTAAGTGTGTAAATGAATGTAAGTGTGTAAATGTATGGTAAGTGTGTAAATGTATGTAAGTGTGTAAATGTATGTAAGTGTGTAAATGCATGTAAATATGTAAATGTATGTAAGTGTGTAAATGTATGGTAAGTGTGTAAATGTATGTAAATATGTAAATGTATGTAAGTGTGTAAATGTATGTAAGTGTGTAAATGCATGTAAATATGTAAATGTATGTAAGTGTGTAAATGTATGTAAGTGTATAAATGTATGTAAGTGTGTAAATGAATGTAAGTGTGTAAATGTATGGTAAGTGTGTAAATGTATGTAAGTGTATAAATGTATGTAAGTGTGTAAATGTATGTAAGTGTGTAAATGAATGTAAGTGTGTAAATGTATGGTAAGTGTGTAAATGTATGTAAGTGTGTAAATGTATGTAAGTGTGTAAATGCATGTAAATATGTAAATGTATGTAAGTGTGTAAATGTATGGTAAGTGTGTAAATGTATGTAAATATGTAAATGTATGTAAGTGTGTAAATGTATGTAAGTGTGTAAATGCATGTAAATATGTAAATGTATGTAAGTGTGTAAATGTATGTAAGTGTATAAATGTATGTACGTGTGTAAATGTATGTAAGTGTGTAAATGTATGGTAAGTGTGTAAATGTATGTAAATATGTAAATGTATGGTAAGTGTGTAAATGTATGTAAATATGTAAATGTATGTAAGTGTGTAAATGTATGTAAGTGTGTAAATGCATGTAAATATGTAAATGTATGTAAATATGTAAATGTATGTAAGTGTGTAAATGTATGTAAGTGTGTAAATGTATGTAAATATGTAAATGTATGTAAGTGTGTAAATGTATGTAAATATGTAAATGTATGTAAGTGTGTAAATGTATGTAAGTGTGTAAATGTATGTAAATATGTAAATGTATGTAAGTGTGTAAATGTATGGTAAGTGTGTAAATGTATGTAAATATGTAAATGTATGTAAGTGTGTAAATGTATGGTAAGTGTGTAAATGTATGTAAGTGTGTAAATGTATGTAAGTGTGTAAATGTATGGTAAGTGTGTAAATGTATGTAAATATGTAAATGTATGTAAGTGTGTAAATGTATGTAAGTGTGTAAATGCATGTAAATGTTTGTTTTTGTTTTGCTGACATTCCCAATCATTGCTGTCAGTCGTCACCACCAGTGAACTGGAACCCACGTAATCGATTCCAAGTTAAGACGCTGCAAACCATCTGGTCTAACTCTTCTTCTTCAGGGTTTCTTCTTCTTGAGACAAAAGCCCCAAAATGCCCGAGGATTGGCTTTCTACGTCAGTGCTTCTCTGCCAAGTACAATAACTCCTCTCTTTCGTTACACCCCCCTACACATATTTTTAGCCTATCGCTATTTTTCATTGTCAGACTGAGTCTTTTGAAGATTTTTTTTTTTAATATTGAATTTCCTTTTGGAGCTTGCCTGCAGCTGGGGACGTGTTGTTTTTCCTCCAAATAGTCACTTATTCAGGCAGACAGCTACATGAGTTTTATCTACAAGTGTCATGTTCTCCTCAAAACTGCTTTGTTTGATGACGTGATGGGACGCCACTTGGTTCCTGAAAGGAAAAGGGCACTTTTTTAGGAAGTTTGCCCATCATCATCTGCAGTCACCCTCACATTCCTATTACCCAATATAGTAGACACACCAAGAGAAAGTAAGACATAGAAAACCTGTTTACTACCTTCTCAATTTGATTTTTAACATCATTGGAGCCCTCTAGACATGAAATAACACCCCTATAGTCACCTTTACACTCCTATTACCCAATATAGGAGACACAGTAAGAGAAAGTAGACATTCTATGCAATAAATTGCTTGCTCTAAACATTTTTTGTCTCACCTTCTTAGGATCCAACGGTGCAAAATGTAAATTCTTGCCATTTTTTTTTTTGAAAATGACATCATGTCTGAGCACCTGATGGATGATTTCATCCAGATGAAATAGTAGTTTGCTTATCTTTAAACTCCTCCCGTCCTCCTCCTGCCCCCTTAGCGATTGTTTCCCTCCCACCCCGTGATGTTCCGGGGGGGGGGAATGCCCAGATGACGTGTGACAGATCTGGAAAAAGGGAGTGCATGATGGGACTTCAGCTGGGAGACGAAACCAAGTCGGGGGCATGTGAGGATATTAGGAGGCCACCAGAGCTGACGGCCACATGCTAAGATACAGTACGTACGTGGCGCTCATAGCGATAGCATTGCCCTTCCTATCCCGACAATGAGGATCAGAGCGGCTGAAAGCGAAGGTGTGACGTGCGCTCTAATGTCATTAGACTTGGCTGACATTTTCTTTTGGGGAGCGCCGTCATCTGCGACCATCGTTGGAGCTTTGCTAGCTTGCGTGATCTGAAAGCGTTGAAGGTGCTAACATCGTTTCCCCAGACTTCTAGCAGGGATTTCATGACTTCATCCACCGTGCAATGACTTGTGTTTCTCTAGAGGTCTTTTTGCAGCAGGCTTTTGAAAACATTGCGTTTTTTTTGTTTTTTGTTTTTAGCATAAAAAGTAGCAGCATATATTTAACGACTTGAGCAAGTAGAAAAGTTCAGCGGAAAGTAGGCCGGTTAAATCTGGTTAAAGGCTTCCTGGCTACATCAAAACAAAACGTGCTGTCAATCAGTCACTACAACCAGGAAGTACAAAGGGGAAGGTGTGTTTCCACTCGAGAAAATGAGCTGTGACATTCCTGGTGAGGCTAGCATGACAATGTTAATGACAGACACCATCTCAACATCTGCGACGTTGATGGTTGGGGTTCACGGCTGGTGAGGCACTGACTCCTCTAAGATAAAAAAAGGAAAAACTTGTTTTCAAATAGCTGTTAGTCCCATTTATTTATTTAATACATTGAAAAACATTTGTGGTCTTACCTTTTATTTGTACCTGAAGCACATGCGTCCTATCTTCATCCAGTAAAAGCTCTGATCACCTTCTGTTGAGCTAGGATATACAGTATCATCCTCTATCTTGGCAGTAAAATTCCTTCATAGAAATATCTTTAATGCCTCTGAGTTGTTGCTAAATGAATGAGACCACAACCAGGAAGTACAAACGGGCAGGTGGGTTTCCACTCGAGAAAATGAGCCGTGACATTCCTGGTGAGGCTGGCATGACAACATTAATGACAGACACCATCTCAACATCTGTGACGGTGATGGTTGAGGTTCACGGCTGGTGAGGCACTGACTCCTTTAAGACAATGGTTCGATATCATATGATAAGATACGATATGACAAGTTAAGATAGTAGGATATGATGGTACATAGATAGATACTTTATTGATCTCCAAGAGAAATTTACATTTCCAGCAGCCCTGCAAAAATGTCATAATAATACAAAACAATAAGATATGATATCATACCATGAGATGACACGATGAGATACTGTAAGTTATTTTAGTAAAGGATACGATGATGCAATATGATACAATACGATGAGATATGATATCAAAAGATAAGATGCGTAATGATACAATGCATTACAATGTGATATGAGAAGATGCAATGACATCTGGTATGATACCAAGCATGAGATACAACACAACACATGAAATGAGGGGAATACACAACATGCTACAATATTTATTCAAGAAGACCTGCATGATTATGAAACATGATTTGTTGTTATGAGAACCTCATGACAGAATGACAAAGCAGAAATCCCTTCCCTTACGCAACCAATAATAAGAATTAGAACAATGTGACTGTTTGTGTGTTTGTGCTGTGAAAGGTGAGGTGTTTGGACAGGCGGAGTGGAACGTTTGGCTCGGCTTTGGCGTGGAAGAGCTAGCGGCGGGCGTGTTTGCTATAAATGTGCCGTGAAGCGAACAAGAGAGACTTTTTAAACGGGCACCCGAGTTGACAAGGTGGTAATTATCTCAGTCGGACGTTCTCCCTGTGAAAGCTTCCCTCTGTGTTCCGCTGCTCTCCAACAACGGGGACGCCTCGTAAACATGTCCGCGCGGGGAGATGTACAGCGCCGTCTTTTCATTTGCTTTTGGGAAAGAAGGAAGGACGGAGAATTACGGCCTTGCCAGTATCGTACACAGATGATAAAAAAGGCGCTCGGACGGCTTGTGAAAGCCCTTCATCACCGGAGGAAAGTGTGCCGTTGCTGCGCTAGCCTAGCGACAGTCATCGATTATACCTTGAATGCACGCAGACGATATCCTACCAGACCCATCTTTACTTCAGTGCCATTTATTTGGAGCAAATGAGCCTACACGCTCACTTTGACATGCTAAGACGTAGCTAACGAGCACGTACGCGTTAGCTTAGCAGGTCAAATTACTGAATCAAATACTCGGAATTAACGCTACGTGTGTATGAATGGCCTACCATACAATGGTATCACAGTATTTTCCTAGCAATCATGTCAAAATCATATCATCATATAGTGATACTGTATAGACCATAACACAATGAGATGGGATACGATACAGTATGATACGACACCATGAGATACAATATCATAGAATACGATAAGATATGATGATAAATGAGATGAGACACGATAAATTACGGTCATCTATGAGGCGATGAATATGTTCAAATGAGATACGATATGATACGATATGATGGGATATAACCAGATGATACGATATGATGGGATATAACCAGATGATACGATATGATACGATATGATGGGATATAACCAGATGATACGATATGATACGATATGATGGGATATAACCAGATGATACGATACGATGAGATATAACCAGATGATACGATATGATGGGATATAACCAGATGATACGATATGATACGATATGATGGGATATACCCAGATGATACGATATGATGGGATATAACCGGATGATACGATACGATGGGATATAACTGGATGATACGATACTGTATGATATGCAATATGATGACATGCGATAGAATGAATTAGGATATTCTACAATAAAATACAATGACATGAGATACGCTATGGTAGGATATAATGAGATGAGATATGATACAAGGCTTAGAGAATATGATGAGATACAATATGATATGCAATATGATACAATACGATGTGAAATCTCCATATTCCTTTATCCAACATACAGACAACTTCTTAAACAAGCTCCCCCTGTAAGTACAGCAGTTAAAGTGTGGAATGAAGAAACTGATCAAGTACTTCAGGACTGCTTTGGCTGCACAAACTGGGATGTGTTTAAAACTGCAGCGGGGAGGGAAGATTGTACTGTTGATTTGGATGAATATGCTTCTGCTGTTACTGGCTACATTAGCACATGCATAGAGACTGTTACTACCACCAAGTATTACAGAAAATACCCTAACCAAAAACAGTGGATGAACTGTGATGTAAGGGCTAAGCTACGTGCTCGTTCGACTGCATTTGTCATGGGCACCGCTGATGACTACAAAAAGGCCAGATATGACCTGAGGAGGTCCATACGAGAGGCCAAAAGACAGTACAGACAGAAGCTGGAGGGCTACTATTCCACCTCAGACCCTCGGCGCATGTGGGCGGGGCTCCAGCACATCACAGACTATCGACAGCAGAGTAGCGTAGCCACGTCCAGCCAAACCACACTTCCTGATGAGCTGAATAAGTTCTATGCCCGCTTTGACACCCAAAGTCCTGATGAGCAGAGAGGGTGGCTGAACCTGGGGAGCACACAGGACTCACCTCTCATGGTGACATCAGCTGATGTGCGCAGGGTTCTAAACAAAACAAACCCACGAAAAGCAGCAGGCCCAGACAACATCTCAGGACGTGCACTTCGGGTTTGCTCATCAGAGCTAGCTGATGTGCTTGCTGACATATTTAACCTGTCGCTTGCACAAGCATCTGTACCGACCTGCTTTAAGTCCACCACCATAGTGCCCGTACCCAAGAAGAGCAACGTAACCTGCTTGAATGACTATCGCCCTATAGCACTCACTCCTATTGTTATGAAGTGCTTTGAAAGAATAGTCATGACCCACATCAAAAAGAGCATCCCGGCGGCAACTGTGGACCCTCTACAGTTTGCATATCGCCAGAACCGGTCCACGGATGATGCAGTCAACACTGCCATCCACACAGCCCTTTCTCACCTACAGGGCCAGGACACATACGTCAGAATGCTATTTATAGACTATAGCTCTGCTTTTAATACAGTCAGCCCCCACAAACTCACAGATAAGCTCCTCACACTTGGCCTGTCACCCTCCCTCTGTAACTGGGTGTTTAACTTTGTAACAGGCAGACCCCAGTCAGTCAGAGTCCACAACCGCACATCCAGCTCAAGAATTGTGAGCACTGGGACCCCACAGGGGTGTGTGCTGAGTCTGCTCCTCTACACGCTCTTCACCTATGATTGCGTGGCCTCCCAGAACAACACCAGCATCATTAAATTTGCGGATGACACTACAGTCATCGGACTGATCACTGGTGGTGTTGAAACATCATACAGAAGAGAGGTGGAGGACCTCATAGCTTGGTGTCGTGATAACAATCTCCTTCTCAATACAGATAAGACTAAAGAGATGATCATCAACCCAAGAACAAGGGAAAAGGAGCCGCATAGACCCCTGTTTATTGATGAGACTGAGGTGGAGAGGGTGAAAACCTTCAAGTTCCTTGGCACACACATCAGCGAGGACCTCACCTGGTCTCACAACACCCAACAAATTCTGAAGAAGTCCCAAAGGAGACTGTACTTCCTGAGAAGACTGAGGAAATTTGGCATGTCCACCACAATCCTGAGTTGCTTCTACAGATGCACTATGGAAAGTGTCCTTACCGCCTCCATCACTGTTTGGTACGGTAACTGTACAACACGTGATAGGAAGGCACTCCAGCGGGTGATCAAGACCTCACAGAACATTGTTGGGGCAGCCCTCCCCTCACTGCAAGACATTTATAAAACTAGAGTCCTACGAAGAACACACAACCTCATCAAGGACAGCACACATCCACAACACTCATTATTCACACTCCTACCGTCAGGCAGACGCTACAGGAGTTTGAAGTCCAGGACCACAAGGCTGGCAAACAGCTTTTACCCACAGGCCATCAGGCTTCTCAACGAAGCACGCACACACGCCGCACGCAACACACGCACACACTCATAGCACTTCATTTATTTATTTATTTGTATGAATGTCTCTTCTGTTGTTTGCTTAATTTATTGGTATTTATGTTTCTTATGTTCTTATTCATTTCTTGTGTTTTCTTTCTTTTCTTGGGAGAATGAACAGAATAAGAATTTCATTGCATAGTAGAACTGCCTCTTTTACTATGCATATGACAATAAAACTGAAATATGATCAGACCAATTAGGATATTCTACAATGAGATGAGATACGATGCGATATGGGAAGATACAAAGCAATGAGCTACAGTAATATCATCGAATGAAATAAGATGCGATGCAATATGATAAGAAGTGAGAAATGAGATATGATAGGATACGATGAGATACAGTGTAATATGATACTACATGATAGGATGAGATATGATATAGGATATGATAGAGTATGATAGAACATGATGAGGCACGATACAGTATGATAGAATAGGATGAGATATGATATGATGCTTTAAATAAGATGAGATACGATACGATAAATGAGGATACTCTACGATGGGATGAGTATGAAAAAAATACAATGACTACGAAAGGATACACGGTAATGACATGAGATACAATGATAAGATACAGTGCAATGAGATATAGTACGATACCATATGATCACATGAAATGAGATCCGATACAATATGATATGACACTGCATGATGAGGATATAATGAGATGAGACGCGATGTGATATCAGATGCAGTGCGATGAGATATAGTATGATACGATATGATCAAATGAAATGAGATGCCATACAATATGATACTCCATGATTACATGAGATGCGATGAGGTACTATACTGTATGATAACGTGATAAAATAAGATACAATACAATATGATATAACATGATGAAATGAGATACTCTACAATACAACATGATAATTATGATATGATACGAACAAGATACAATATGATAAGATGTGGTAGGAAACGATGAGATGAGATAGAAATATGATGAGAGAAGAAAATGCAATTTAATAAGAAAAAATGAGATACAATAAGTGTGGATAACATGTGCAATGAGATTCAGTATAAGTAGACAAAATGATACATTATCATGCGCGATAGGATGAGATGAGATATGATCGTTTGGCTAGGATGAGATGAGAAATGATCGTTTGGCTAGGATGTGATAGGATGAGATGAGGTATGATCATTTGGCTAGGATGAGATAGGATGAGATAAGATATGATCGTTTGGCTAGGATGAGATAGGATGAGATGAGATATGATCGTTTGGCTAGGATGAGATGAGGTATGATCGTTTGGCTAGGATGAGATAGGATGAGATGAGATATGATCATTTGGCTAGGATGAGATGAGGTATGATCGTTTGGCTAGGATGAGATGAGGTATGATTGTTTGGCTAGGATGAGATAGGATGAGATGAGATATGATCGTTTGGCTAGGATGAGATGAGGTATGATCGTTTGGCTAGGATGAGATAGGATGAGATGAGATATGATCGTTTGGCTAGGATGAGATGAGATATGATCGTCTGGCTAGGATGAGATAGGATGAGATGAGATATGATCGTTTGGCTAGGATGAGATAGGATGAGATGAGATATGATCGTTTGGCTAGGATGAGATAGGATGAGATGAGGTATGATCGTCTGGCTAGGATGAGATAGGATGAGATGAGATATGATCGTTTGGCTAGGATGAAATAGGATGAGATGAGATATGATCGTTTGGCTAGGATGTGATAGGATGAGATGAGATATGATCGTTTGGCTAGGATGCGATAGGATGAGATAGGATGAGATGAGATATGATCGTTTGGCTAGGATGTGATAGGATGCGATAGGATGAGATGAGATATGATCGTTTGGCTAGGATGTGATAGGATGAGATGAGGTATGATCGTTTGGCTAGGATGAGATAGGATGAGATGAGATATGATTGTTTGGCTAGGATGAGATAGGATGAGATAGGATGAGATGAGATATGATCGTTTGGCTAGGATGTGATAGGATGAGATAGGATGAGATGAGATATGATCGTTTGGCTAGGATGTGATAGGATGAGATGAGGTATGATCATTTGGCTAGGATGAGATAGGATGAGATAAGATATGATCGTTTGGCTAGGATGAGATAGGATGAGATGAGATATGATCGTTTGGCTAGGATGAGATGAGGTATGATCGTTTGGCTAGGATGAGATAGGATGAGATGAGATATGATCATTTGGCTAGGATGAGATGAGGTATGATCGTTTGGCTAGGATGAGATGAGGTATGATTGTTTGGCTAGGATGAGATAGGATGAGATGAGGTATGATCGTCTGGCTAGGATGAGATAGGATGAGATGAGATATGATCGTTTGGCTAGGATGAGATAGGATGAGATGAGGTATAATCGTCTGGCTAGGATGAGATAGGATGAGATGAGATATGATCGTTTGGCTAGGATGAGATAGGATGAGATGAGATATGATCGTTTGGCTAGGATGTGATAGGATGAGATGAGATATGATCGTTTGGCTAGGATGAGATAGGATGAGATAGGATGAGATGAGATATGATCGTTTGGCTAGGATGTAATAGGATGCGATAGGATGAGATGAGATATGATCGTTTGGCTAGGATGTGATAGGATGAGATGAGGTATGATCGTTTGGCTAGGATGAGATAGGATGAGATGAGATATGATTGTTTGGCTAGGATGAGATAGGATGAGATGAGATATGATCGTTTGGCTAGGATGTGATAGGATGAGATGAGATATGATCGTCTGGCTAGGATGAGATAGGATGAGATGAGATATGATCGTTTGGCTAGGATGAGATAGGATGAGATAGGATGAGATGAGATATGATCATTTGGCTAGGATGAGATAGGATGAGATGAGGTATGATCGTCTGGCTAGGATGAGATAGGATGAGATGAGATATGATCGTTTGGCTAGGATGAGATAGGATGAGATAGGATGAGATGAGATATGATCGTTTGGCTAGGATGTGATAGGATGAGATAGGATGAGATGAGATATGATCGTTTGGCTAGGATGTGATAGGATGAGATGAGGTATGATCGTTTGGCTAGGATGAGATGAGATATGATCGTTTGGCTAGGATGAGATAGGATGAGATAGGATGAGATGAGATATGATCGTTTGGCTAGGATGTGATAGGATGAGATAGGATGAGATGAGATATGATCGTTTGGCTAGGATGTGATAGGATGAGATGAGGTATGATCGTTTGGCTAGGATGAGATGAGATATGATCGTTTGGCTAGGATGAGATAGGATGAGATAGGATGAGATGAGATATGATCGTTTGGCTAGGATGAGATAGGATGAGATGAGATATGATCGTCTGGCTAGGATGAGATAGGATGAGATGAGATATGATCGTTTGGCTAGGATGAGATAGGATGAGATGAGATATGATCGTCTGGCTAGGATGAGATAGGATGAGATGAGGTGTATTTGTGTGACGATTGTAGCGTGTTAGAAATATGTTTAGAAAAGTGTGCTACACGATGCGGTCCAAGCATGGCAGACTCTCCTCGTACTCTCTTGTCCTATTTGAGGAGAAATGTGAGGTCAGCACCGGACATATTTCACGTGCAGACACGTCTGGGAAAAAAATGTTCCGAGCTGACGTGGCTAATGCTCGTTGTGGTGAAAAACGGCTCCCCGCGCAACTTTCTAGGGCAGCGGCGGCGGTAATAACATTCCCGCTCACAGTGAAATATGGCGCTACTTCACATTCATGCATTCACCGCGGCCGTGATGAATTACCCAACGGCCACGCTTCCATCTCACTTCCTAAACGCAACACTTTGTCAGCGCCGTCCATCCATCAGCGTTCCTCTCATCTCCTCCCGGGGAACACATCATGACATCTTCATGCTGACATCTTCTACCTCTGCCAACGCTTCATCCTAAACATACGTCTTTTGGACGCTGCCTTTACATTGGCCTCTAACGCACAATCCGGATCACATCCAGATTCACATTTTTTTCAACATTACATTTTACAACCCTTTTTTTTTTTCATCAATGTGTGGGTGCTCATCTTGATTCAAATGCCTTCCAAATATGCAATCTAGATCAGATCCAGATTCAACTTGAATTGACAATACTACTTCTGATTTACATACTGTATGTTCAAGTTGTGTCAGGTAACATGTTGGTATCCCCTATTACTGTATGTCCCATATTCTTCTCCCATTCTCATTACAGTTACATTGTGGTTACATGTGCAATCTGGATCAGCTCCAGATTCAATTTGATTTGACATTACATTTACATCAGAAAGCAATTTTATTTGTTATGGTCATAAATATGTGGGCTCTCAACTCAATTTATATTGCTTCCAAATGTGCAATATGGATCAGATCCAGTTTCAACCTGATCCAATTACATCTGATACGTCTGCATATTTACAACTTTTGTTCGAGTTATGAAAGGTTTGACAGTGTTGCCTGTAATATAATGTTTTCATCATCACTACATTTACACTACATTCACGTTGCTGTCAAATGTCCAATCTGGATCAGATCTACATTCAACTTGAATTGACAATAGTACTCCTGTTTTGCATACTGTGTGTTCAAATTGTGTCAGGTAACATTTTGCCTATCGTATATTATATTTTTCTCCAATCATCATTACATTTACATTGCTGTTACATGTGCAATCTGGATCAGATCCAGATTCAATTTGATTTGACATTACAGTTGACATCAGATAGAGATGTAATTGTTATGCTTATACATGGAATATATACAACTACAAAATCTACAACTTTTGTTCAAGTGGTGTGAGATGTGACGGTGTTGCCGTGATGCCTTTTTTTCATCATCATTAGATTTACATCGCCATCAAATGTCCAATGTGTCCAAAATTACATTTGACCAAGATTGTTGTCAGTTTGTTGGCTCTCACCTAAATTTACATTGCTGTGAAATGAGCAATCAGGATCAGATCCAGATGAAGCTTTTTTTACATTACATTTTACAGGGTTTGGGTTTTTTTTGCAATTGTTCTCTTCTTTGTGTGGTTGATCATGTCAAATTTAAATTGCTTCCAAATGTGCAGTCTGGATCAGATCCAGATTCAGCTTGGTTTGACCTTGCAAGCATCTGCGTTTTAGTGACGTTAGCAGCGTGTGCTTTGTCACGGGAAGGTAAAGGGAAGCTGGCCAGCCGCCATGACCATGAGGGAGTTCATTAGCGCTACATTGCTGTCATTTGACACACTTGTTACCCCATCAGCTTGTCTTGACGGCCTTTATCTTCGTCTCAGATGCCACGCCCCAAATAAATTGCATAGATTGTCTTTGTTGCAGTTTGACGTCACAATAACCACAATAAGGGAGGCATAATCGAGGGGTGGGGCGCCTTAGCATATACTGTACTGCACATAGCCACGTACTGTACAAAGCTATGACGGCAGCGACAACGGGAGTCAACTTGGTAGGTGTAAACGTGCCCACTAGCGTCGCATGGCGCCCACCCATGTAGCATGGCACCCACTGTTGTAGCATGGCGCCCACCCGTGTAGCATAGCATGGCGCTTGCAGTGAGGCAGATAAAGTCGTGTTCTTGTCCTGTTGCGTCTGTGGTGACAGATGTGGAAGGACGGCTGCAATGCGTAGCCCCGCTCTCTTTGTGCCGCTGATTATACAGCACGCACTGGTTCTGTTTGCTCTGGCTCCCTGCATTCTGGGTTCTTCTAAAAGCAGCCCCGTTTCCCTCCCCAGACTGTCCTGAGTAGCGGCCCAGTCCGGGGTTGGATAAATAAAGCCGTCAAAGCGAGGAGCGCTGCGTTCTTTCATTGGCCCGCGTCTATACGTCCTGCTCAGGTTTGTCTCTCGATGACTTATTGAACATTTGGGTCGATGCGGGACGCCGAGCCAGCGCCAGCTAACTGCTGCTGCTTTGATTTTATAGACAAGCTGAGGATTAATGGAGCGTCCAGCTTGGATGCAATTGACTCGTGGGTCGCCTTCCTCACTTTTTTATTTTAATACTACAGTGGAACCTCTAAGGTCCAATACAATCTGTGCCTACTTACCATTTGTTTGTACTTTGCCATAAAAATCAATGGAAATGATCTGTTCCAGGGTCCAACTGTGGTCATCAAATAACCTTTAGTAAATGGACAGCAGCATACAAGCTTAAAAATGCAGCTGTACTGCGTTACATTTCAATATATGCTGCATTTCATCATCTATGGCAGAATTGTTCTGAGGGACATATTTTTACAATGCAAATGTTTACTTCACCAAATGGCTAACATACTCAAAGATCCTCTATGTGACAGGGACGCTCTGCTGTTTTTAAATACTGACTGTAAACAGCTATCGAGATGACAGGCACTTTGCTCTTTTTTAAAGCGCCTACTGCAAAAACAGTGGTCAAAGATCCTCTATCTAGATGACAGGAGTGCTCTGCTGGACTGCAGAAACACTAGTCAAAGATCGTCGATATGACAGGAGCTCTCTGCTATTTTTAAGTACCTAGTACAAAAATGTTACTTGCTCCTAACTTTTGAACTGCACTCTCGGGCTGGCCTAATGTCATTTTCGAGCCAACTCCAGCCCGCGGGCCATCAGTTGAATGCCCTGCTTGATGCTATTTTGGGCAGTGATCCTAATAGTCCTTGTCAGCTGTAATTTTTAAGTACTTGGACCAATCTGTGGCATAATGAGGTTAGCCAAATTAGCTCGTGGCGCGGTCCGTCAGCAATTAACATTCCAGATTTATACAAGAAGCATTAATACCTCGCGGCTCATCGGCCCTTTTTTTATTCGATCTTTCCTGTAGAAGACAGCGACTCGTGCCAGCACAAAGCGGTGCATGAAAACTGCCACAAATGAGCTAAATATAAGCGACAACACAACAATGCCAGCCTTGTTAGTGGTGAGTATCTGACATCACATCCGCTTTAGACTAAAAAGAACTGAAAAGTTTAAAATAGAATGTAATGGTGCACCTAAAACACGACACTGATCACACTCAAAAAGATGATACAGTATGTAGTTGTGCAGTACCATAACATTTCAAATCTAAGCTAGCATGGAAGTTCATAGAAAACGGATGGATGAATATGCCGTTATAGTAACTTATAGTAACTAAGATGATAGTTATATTTATTGTAATAATCATATAGTAGCACTATAGTGTAATGACAATGATACAATATGATTTGATTTGATTTTGTTAGCATTGCCTTCTTTTGCGGATTGGTTGGGAGAAGTCACATGATTCAACTGTCTCCTAGTGAGGCAGCCATTTTGACCTAAGTTTACTATGCTCAAACTTACAATAATAATAACAATAATAGTAACAATGATAATGGATTAGAATCATATAGCTCCACTTTATATTGCTCCAGTGTGCTTGTGAGCCAGTAGCGGCACTTTAACATCGAGTGTGTCAGCAGCGTCAAGTAAACAAATGCCTGGCATGTAAACAAACCTGCCGCCACTGACGTGAGGGAACGCATCAGGTGACGTAAGCTCCGCCTCCCCCGTCGAGTGACCACGCCCCCTCATTAGGCATGCAGCCTCGCCTGTCTTTGAAGTCAGTGTTGCCGTATTACAGCTGCCAGAGGCCACGCAGCAGAGACGCACAAGTGGCTCAGCTCGGAACCGTTCTGACGCAACTTTCTCTGCATGTTTGACACACGTGGGCCATGAAGAAGTAGCCCCCGCCCCCAACCTCATTTTCCTCCGGGTGGTCCAGCTGTGTCTTGCTTCTTTTCTTTTTTTTTT